>NW_025934664.1:35118-46397 GCF_000764305.2 Hyalella azteca | reverse complement strand
GGACAGTCATATGAATCATGACGCCCCCCGTCTCTGGGGGACAGTCATATGAATCATGATGCCCCCCGTCTCTGGGGGACAGTCATATGAATCATGATGCCCCCCGTCTCTGGGGGACAGTCATCAATACAATAGACAAATCTTAAATTTTAAGAATCTGTTTTCACGTTGTTACGTGACAACAGATTGAGGAATCTGTTCTAACGTGACAACAGATTCTTAAAATTCAAGATTTATGTATTGTACTCTGAATAGATATATGTAACTGAAAAGGAAAAAAAATGTCAACATCTTACAAATTACTGCCATTTCTTATTTAAAATACTAATCCAACTTCTAGGAGATTGTATGTAAAATAAAGATTAATGGAAAAGTTGCTGATTCATTCCGAAAGTTCGTAAGCCCACTCACCGAAAAGTTCGTAAGCCCTCTCACCGTAAAGTTCGTAAGCCCTCTCACCGTAAAGTTCGTAAGCCCTTTCACCGTAAAGTTCGTAAGCCCACTCACCGTAAAGTTCGTAAGCCCACTCACCGTAAAGTTCGTAAGCCCACTCACCGAAAAGTTCGTAAGCCCACTCACCGTAAAGTTCGTAAGCCCACTCACCGTAAACTTCGTAAGCCCTCTCACCGTAAAGTTTGTCTCTTATACACATCTAGATGTGTATAAGAGACAGAGCCCACTCACCGAAAAGTTCGTAAGCCCACTCACCGTAAAGTTCGTAAGCCCACTCACCGAAAAGTTCGTAAGCCCACTCACCGTAAAGTTCGTAAGCCCACTCACCGTAAAGTTCGTAAGCCCACTCACCGTAAAGTTCGTAAGCCCACTCACCGTAAAGTTCGTAAGCCCACTCACCGTAAAGTTCGTAAGCCCACTCACCGTAAAGTTCGTAAGCCCACTCACCGTAAAGTTCGTAAGCCCACTCACCGTAAAGTTCGTAAGCCCACTCACCGTAAAGTTCGTAAGCCCACTCACCGTAAAGTTCGTAAGCCCACTCACCGTAAACTTCGTAAGCCCTCTCACCGTAAAGTTCGTGCGCCCACTCACCGTAAAGTTCGTAAGCCCACTCACCACTCTGCCACCAGGTGTCGACCACCGTGCAGCGACCATCACCCACCACGTCGTAGTACCACCGCCATGCCTCTGAGTTGATAGGTTCACCCACAGACCCCAGCACCCGCAGCGACGACCTGTCGTATTTCTTGACGAAGTCGTCACCGAAGCGCAGCAGAAGGCGGATGGCCGTAGGGGCGCCGTAGAACTGGGTGATGCGAAGGCGTTCTACAGTTTCCCAGTACCGACCTGCAACAGGTAGAACTGAGTGATGTAGAGGCGCTCTACAGTTCCCAGTAGCGACCTGCAACAGGTAGAACTGAGTGATGTAGAGGCGTTCTACAGTTTCCCAGTAGCGACCTGCAGCAAACAGCAACAGGTAGAACTGAGTGATGTAGAGGTGCTCTACAGTTTCCCAGTAGCGGCCTGCAGCAAGTAGCAACAGGTAGAACTGAGAGATGTAGAGGCGCTCTACAGTTTCCCAGTAGCGACCTGCAGCAAACAGCAACAGGTAGAACTGAGTGATGTAGAGGCGCTCTACAGTTTCCCAGTAGCGACCTGCAGCAAGTAGCAACGGAGCACAAGTTGGATGGTAGGAAGGTATGGACTAAAATTAAATAATTTTTATTTCCCTAGAATATAAATAGAGTTTAACACGCAAGATAATTGATTAAAAGGAGGCGCAATATAACTTATTAAAGATAGCAGCCATTTAATTAAAAAAAACAGGTTTTGTAATTTTTGACATAAAATATCAATGCATCATTCTTCGGTAATGAATTTAGCAATTTAGTGTCATTATAGCCTTTCACAATGAGGCAAATTGCGTTCAAAAACTCAATTTAAGCGCGGAAAATTGATTTGCTCTAACTTATTATTATGCGCGGGATATCCAGAACTACGAGTTTTGCGCCGTTGAAGGCAATTCTTTCTCATATTAGGAAGTTTGACCGGCAATGAAGGGATGAGAAAGGCAAAGCTTCCAAGTGTTTGACTTTAAAACGCATACCAGCCATGCCTAATTGGGGGGTTTATCTCACCACATGGACTTAAATTAAATCTGTTAGCAAGACATAAAAATCACTCGAGATTGGCATTAATCATTGAATAAAAAGATATTACAATGATAACTAGAGTTTGACTATGTTGAATGTGCGCTTGCTGACTAGCATCTGAAATCACTCGAGATTGGCATTAATCATTATTCATTGAATAAAAGATATTGCAATGGTAAACTAGAGTTTGACTATGTTGAATGTGCGCTTGCTGACTAGCATCTGAAATCACTCGAGATTGGCATTAATCATTAATCATTGAATAAAAGATATTGCAATGGTAAACTAGAGTTTGACTATGTTGAATATGAGCCTGCTGACCAGCATCTGGGTGGACGGGCGTGCTCTCGAAGAGGACGGTGGTGCCGCCGTTGAGGAGGGGGCCGTACACCACGTAGCTGTGTCCTGTGATCCAGCCAATGTCGGCGACACAGCCGAACACGTCACCAGGCTTGTAGTCAAACACTAACTGCGATAAATTGATCACCGCTCAAATAAATAGAAACATAACTAAGAGAAAACAAACGTGAGTTGCGATTGTGGGTAAAGAATTGTAATTAGTGTTAATGAGTCATGGCGAGGCGATGGGATCTACGAATTATTTAGTCAAAACAGTCTGTAAAAAGGAGGCCGTTTAGTCAAATCATCTGTAAAATGGAGGCCGTGTATTTTCGAAATGTATATTAATGTGTATATTAATAATGCTCTCTGCCTGTATAAGAGCTACAACATTCAGAAGCCGAACCTACACAAACTACGCAAACGCTCACGATGAGGGAGTTCACACTGCGACGTCGGTGTTGAGGTAGATGTCGTTATATTGTCACGACCGGACAGCATCAGACGATCAATACGTTAGTTTACCATGCTTTCACAACCGGACATATAGTACCTCCGCATCCCCATGCATCAGACGATAAATTCAGGCCAGTGTACCGAGAATTAAATAGTGGTGAGACATCGCCAGCAAGAGCCGACGGTATCAGTATCTGAAATTCGAGACCCGGCCAATCTGCTCCAACAGGAGGAAGAGGTTCCCAGGTCCGTCCTCACTCAAGTACATGTACTGTTCTTGTACACTCAAGTACATGTACTGTTCTTGTACACTCAAGTACATGTACTGTTCTTGTACACTCAAGTACATGTACTGTTCTTGTACACTCAAGTACATGCACTGTTCTTGTACACTCAAGTACATGTACTGTTCTTGTATAGTGGCCGATTTCTCGTCTGTAGCTTGTGAGTTTGCTTGAAATGCCGTTTGTGAGCAGCTGAATTACTAACTCGCAACTATCTCTGACAGTACGGCCACTGACCGGGAACTCATCTCCGTACATGTGGGAGACATGTATGGAGACATGTATGGTGACATGTATGAAGATATGTATGGAGACACTTATGGAGACATGTATGACGTTATGATATAAGACATCATGACACTTATGGAGACATGTCTGAATTCCTTAGGAGTCAGTTAGTGGGAAGTTAATACAGTAGGTGTTGCAATGCTTTCCGCCCTGTTTTCATTTCACCCTTCTAGTGTATAGGGTTGAGTTTGAGCGCAATATCGCTTTCAAGGCAAAAGATGTTAATTTTCGAGGAGCAAAACACAGCTATTCGAATTGATGAATTGACGTGAAACAAGTTATTACCCTAAAAATAAATAAGAATATTTTCAATTTCAGAAGCTCCTATTTCGACAAGCTTGGAGTGGCCGAGTGACTAATACCACAAACATTGTATAAGCGATTCCTTCTCGCTTCGAATCACCGACATGTGGAACAGCCTCCCCGATGACATCGTTGGCGCTCAAAGTACATGTATATGAACGCGTTCAAGAACAGACTAGATAAAGCTATGGAAAAATATATGTTAAGACTTGAAATGCCTAGTACCATATCGAACCCGGTGGAAGTCTAATAGCTATTTCAAACCATCGTCAGTCATGAAAAGATCTGGTCAAATGACACGAGTTTAGATCTTCTGTGAACAAGGCACGAAAAGGAAAAGAATCAGCGACAGGCCACATCAGGCCTATACTTCAGCGCCGAGATCACTATGTTATGTTATGTTATGATTTGAGAGTTCGAAACCCGCAACTCTTTGTAAAAATTCTGGTCTAAATTGGCAAGGCGGCCGGGTGAATCGACGACGGGCCATCATGGTACAATCAAAACTAACATCACTACCTATATATTATTATTCCATAATATTGTACGCAAAGTTTATCGAAAATATTTTACAAAGCGAGCCAAAAAGCAGCAACTCACTCTGTGGGTGAGGGCGGCGTACAGGAGGTAGCCTGCGGTGGTGTGCACGAGCCCCTTGGGCTTGCCTGTGCTGCCCGAAGTGTAGAGGAGGAAGAGAGGGTCTTCCGCCCCCTGTACTGACGGGGGAGGAGCTGTCTGCACTGCCGACATCGCCTTCACAGGGAGTTAATAAGGAGTGAATTAATCATGAATAACGATAAAACATTTATTCGTGTTAGTTATTACAACCTGATACTAGCAAGGGACTCTAAAAATATGTAAAAATTTATATGGGAGTTGTGAAAGTTGTTCCAAATTTTTAATCTGTTAAGTCAGCGCTTTAAAAAGTGAGGAGCGCCGCACTGAGGTACAAGGAGAAGGGAGGGGAGGAGGGACACGTAATTTTTCTCAGTCTTCTTAGCATTGCGACTGCGGCAGAAGAGGCCTCAGGCCCATACTTTCAAAAAAAGTTAAGAGTTCGTAAGTTCATCAGCCAATCATTGACGGCCTTTTAAGCAAAATCCACCAATCATAAACAAGAAAATAGAGCGTAAGTACTTACGTTCACTTAGCGAATTTTGAAAGTATGGCCCCTGGCCTCTGCTATAAGTTGATCACAGTGGGGCGATCACAAAAGTTTGAGGAAAGCTAATTAGGCTTGGTTCACCCCACACTGCCGGGCATATGCCAGTCACGGTCCGTTCCCTGCCAAGTGCATTCACATGTTCAGTAGTCAGTGCCAGGCAAGGGACGGTCCACGTAAGACATGTTCAGTTCAGTCACGGTCCGTTCCCTGCCAGGTGCATTCACATGTTCAGTTCAGTCATGGTCCGTTCCCTGCCAGGTGCATTCACATGTTCAGTTCAGCCACGGTCCGTTCCCTGCCAGGTTCATGTCGCCTCAAGTCGTGCTCGTGTCTGCCTCAGTTTTCGTATAATA
The DNA here is from genome assembly GCF_000764305.2 of Hyalella azteca. Taxonomy (NCBI): domain Eukaryota; kingdom Metazoa; phylum Arthropoda; class Malacostraca; order Amphipoda; family Hyalellidae; genus Hyalella; species Hyalella azteca. Next base: position 41,104 of record NW_025934664.1, on the reverse strand, counting down.
AATATATTAGCCCCCTATTATGTCTTGTCACTAGTGTACCCCGTCTGGTTCATGTCGCCATTACACATTTTCCGTATAATAAATTTTTAGCCCCTATCATGGCTTGTCACTAGTATATCTCGTCTGGTTCATGTCGCCTTTACACATTTTCCGTATAATCAATATTTAGCCCCCTATTATGGCTTGTCACTAGTATATTTCGTCTGGTTCACGTCGCCCTCAAGTCATACTCGTGTCTCAGTTGTACGCCGTGCCCGGTGGGGTGCGCAGCGTGCAGTGCGGGGCAGGGTGTGCCGCTGTCCTGCTCGTCCGCCCCTGAGCGCCTGGTCCGCGTAGTGCCTCTCCTCATCACCGCCGCCGCCATCGCCATGGCCAAGACCTTCGCCCTCGCCGTCGCCAGGCGCCGCAAGTGGACGGTCTGTTGCCACCACTTCCTTGGGTTTGGCTTTAAAACCCCAAAAAACCCTTATTCTATGTTTTTAAAACCATGGGTTTGGCTTTAAAACCCCGAAAAACCCTTATCATGTTCAGTTCAGTCACGGTCCGTTCCCTGCCAGGTGCATTCACATGTTCAGTTCAGTCAAGGTTCGTCCTCACTTCAGTTCCTCTTGTATCACAGTATTAATGTCACTTATTTGCTTAAATCGCAAGTTGACTAAAAATTTAAAAGCAAAGAATTGTCCACAAAAATTCATATTTTTATAGAAAACGTTTCGGAGTCCAGCTCCATCGTCAGTTCGTAGAATCTAGAACATACATAGAAAGTCACAAGTTAATACAATTGAAAGCACAGAACACAATTAGAACCTAAATTTACAAGTAATAGGACATAAAAAACTATCTATTAACAATTTCAAGGGGATAGGAGCTAGCAGCTGAATTCAAACTGGGCCTAAGTTTAAAGATGTATACAGCGATTCTAAAATGCGCAAATCGGAAGTCCCGGAGGTGGAAGCTAACACCCTAAAGTCACTGTCAGAAACAGGCACATCACACTGCTCGGCGTGAGTGCGCACAGCCGAATGAGGGGGGCGCGATAGCAACTGTCCGGTCCTACAACTGTCTCTTGTATCACGTGTCATGCCAGTCACGCAGCGCTGCAACTGATATATTTACATACCAGATTTAAGAAATTTGGTATATTATGATGGTGTCTGGTATATTTGCTAAATCTGGTATGTTGAGCTTGCAATCTGGTATACTCGACAAAAGAATAGTTAACAACGCTGCTGTCACGTTCCGGTCAAAATATCTCTAGCATTGATCGTGACGGCTGCTTTGTGTGAAAGCTTCAATAGAAATGTATTGAAGAATATTGGACCGGACCGTGACCGGCACGTGCCCGGAAGTACGGTGTGAACCCAGACTTCGGTATCGGTACTTTGTTGCTGGCCGCATTTTGTCTTGATGAATTTCCACGATATTGCAGTAAATCTTTGCATACAATTTTCCCCTATCTTTTGAATAACATGATGATACACGATAACACTTGCTAAAAATTGAGTTTTCTACAATTTTGCATGATATCATTAAAAAGCAAAAAGGAAATAAAAATCAAACCAATAACTAGAAGTAGTCTTGACCGTTAGTGAAAGTTTCACAAGCAATTATGGTTTATTATTAAACTTTCACGGTCGAATTGATCCCGTGCGAACCTGACCTAAAGGATTGCACTCAAGCCATAAGCTCACTCTCTCGAGGTCGACCTCGTTGTCAGCGAGCTCGAGGGGCTGGGGGGAGTGTGGCATGACGAAGACCTGCCTCACGCCGGGACAGAGCGCCACAGCGGCGCGTGCCGTCGCCTGCAGGGGGATGAGGCGGCCTCCCCGCGTCGAGCTGTTCGCCGTCACCAGCACCGAAGCCCCGGCTGTGCCAACACACACATATTAGTGTCACTCACAGCGTAAGGGTACACATACAGGGAAAGCAGGTTTGCCCGTGCGGGCAACCTGCTCCAACCTGCCACAAGAATGAATATATGATAATAATATATAAGTGTTCACACTGAAAACCTGTACGAATAGGCCAGCGCCAGTCTTATTTATTTCAATTTCAGGCGCCAGCCTCAGCAGGTAACCAGCACGCTGGCAACCTGCTTTCACTGTGTGGGTACCCGAACGTGTCAGCTACTCAGCCTCTATACATACACAGCCCAGCGCGTCAGCTACTCAGCCTCTACTCACACAGCCTAGCGCGTCAGCTACTCAGCCTCTACACACACAGCCTAGCGCGTCAGCTACTCAGCCTCTACACACACAGCCTAGCGCGTCAGCTACTCAGCCTCTACACACACAGCCTAGCGCTTCAGCTACTCAGCCTCTACACACACAGCCTAGCGTGTCAGCTACTCAGCCTCTACTCACACAGCCTAGCGCGTCATCTACTCAGCCTCTACACACACAGCCTAGCGCTTCAGCTACTCAGCCTCTACACTCACAGCCTAGCGTGTCAGCTACTCTGCCTCTACACACACAGCCTAGCGCGTCATCTACTCAGCCTCTCTACACTCACAGCTTCGCAACTACTCATGCGTTTATGACTTCACACGATAAGATGAAGTGTTAATTTATAGCGTGGCACCTGATGCAAGTTCGAGGTAGAACATTCCATATAATACATACCGTAAATAGGATGATAGGTAAGAATAGACGGGAAAGCTCATTAAATTAACTCCTGAATGTTGATTACTTCATAATGAATAATCAATAAATCATTTAGCTTTCTGTACATGCACTTAAAAATTCATACAACAAGTACAACAATAAACTTAGCGAGTTGAAACAATGACTTCTGTGCAGCCTATTTTTAAAGTTTAGTAGTGACAGTTGCCGCTCACCGTCTTGTATCCTGGATGCGAGAGCCTGGGCCGAGAAGCCAGCGAATACGACAGAGTGGACGGCTCCGATGCGGGCGCACCCCAGCATCGTAGCCACAGCCACAGGCGACACAGGCAGATATATCGCCACACGGTCGCCTGCTGACACGCCACTCTCTGTCAGCACTCCCGCCACGCGCCACACCATCTCCTGTAGCTCTCTGCACAGCGTCACAAAGTGTACGGTATCTAACAGTTCGTTTTATAGATAAGACAAAATATCGAACGCAAACTTCCGAATAGAGAATATTCCCAGGAGAGCGTGACGATTAGCTGCGTTTCGCACCAATGCCAGCGAAGAACTTCCACTACAACTAAATGTGCTCTAGCAGCAGGGCGAGTGATGCAGTACATAGACATTCCTTCGACACACTCTCATTAATGTAGTAAGATGTCAATTCATTCGAAAATATCTTTGATAGGCAATGCGTGATATCACGTTGTTTCGGAAGATTCATCGATGTATTTCAATAGATTTTTGAAAGGATTCGAACTTCGGGAATGAAGATAAAATAGAGCAGAGTCTTAAGCATTAACTGACTCAATCTATGCACGGGGAGTAAGACGAGTCAGGGCTAGAATGGAATTACAGGGATAATACATTGTGCTCGCTATGAACAGTATCAAGCATATGAAGGCTTGAGTCTGGACCATCTAGACCGATAACTAAAAAAAGAAAACCCAGAAAAGAGCTAAGGAGTGCAGCCTGATGGTTCGAGCAGTTAGTAGTTGATCTCACATCTAAGGGTGCCGTGCATGGTTGGAACTCCTTTGAATGTTTGCGGAAGTTCTAAGTTGTTTGAGCAATGGCCTAGAGTATAAGGGATAATCCTCTCACACTACAGAGAACGCCGAGCACAACAGGGTACTGGCTGCCGCTCCTCACAAAAAGTGTCCATCTGTATAGGAACTGTCCTCTAGCACTCTGGGGGAACCGAGAACAACAGAGTACTGACTGCCCCTGCTCCAAAGATGTGCCCACCTGTAGGTACACTCCTCTAGCACTGCAGAGACCACTGAGAACAACAGCGTACTGACTACCCCTGCTCCAAAGAGGTGCCCACCTGTAGGTACACTCCTCTAGCACTACAGAGACCACTGAGAACAACAGTGTACCGGCTGCTTCTCCTCACAGGAGGTGCCCACCTTTAGGTGCAGTCCTATAGCACGACGGAGATCGCCGAGAACAACTGGGTACAGACTGCCCCTACTCACAATAGGTTTCCACCTTTAAGTGCAGTCCTATTGCACGACGGAGACCGCCGAGAACAACAGCGTACTGACTACCCCTGCTCCAAAGAGGTGCCCACCTGTAGGTACACTCCTCTAGCACTACAGAGACCACTGAGAACAACAGTGTACCGGCTGCTTCTCCTCACAAGAGGTGCCCACCTTTAGAGACAGTCCTATCGCACGACGGAGACCGCCGAGAACAACAGGATACTATAGTTGCCCCTCCTAAGAAGGATACTATAGTTGCCCCGAAGTGGGCACCTAAGAGGTGCCCACCTTTAAGTGCAGTCCTATCGCACGACGGAGACCACCGAGAACAACAGGGTAGAAGCTGCTTCTCCTCACAAAAGGTGCCCACCTTTAGATACAGTCCTATTGCACGACGGAGACCGCCGAGAACAACAGGATATTATAGTTGCCCCTCCTGCCTAGAGGTACCTGTAGGTGACACGTTGCTCGTGCCCTGGCTCGTCTCGCTCCCAGATCAGAGCCACGCGGTCAGGGTGCTCGGCAGCATGACGGTCGACGCAGTTCACTATCGTGTGAACGTTAGTATCAGTTGACGAACGCTAGGTCATAACTAGGAATTATCACTGATAATGAAATACGTGAGACGAAAAACAGGAAGAAATAACACCATTAAATTATTCTACACTATCTCTTGAGAACATGAATGAAATAATTTCATAGATTTTTAAATGAATACATAGAAGTATTAGTCTAAAGTAAAACTACATAATAGTACGTTAGTCATAAGGAAAATAAGGCTGATATACGTTTATAATTAATTTCCCACAATTCACCAAGTTATACTGAGTAAAAAAGTTAATATGTGTTTATAAGAAATTTCCCACAACTCAATAAGTTATTATGAGTAAACGAGCAAATTCTATTCATGAATAAATAATAGCCTAGCTATACTAGCACGTAAAATTTGACATTGCTCTATACAGATGAGTTCGTGGTACTTGCTGCTTTACAATCTAGGAGGATAATGAATAAATTTCGTGGAACTTATGTTTTACAACTAACGCGCAGATGTCATACAAAAATCTGCGTAATACGCACTATTGATCGAACTATAAGAATTTCTATTGAACCTTCGCAAAATAACGCATTAAGCACATGTAAAATACGCGACTAACTACTGAAGAAATACGAGTCAAGCAGCTGTGAAAATACGCATTAAGCGACTGCGAAAACACATACGCATTAAATAGCATACGCATAAATACCCATTAAATAGCAAAAATGCGCATCAAACAATTTTGAATATACGCATCATATCATTTCGGTAATACTCATAAATTTACAGAGATATGCGTATCAAATCATTGCAAAAAACGGTATAAAACTATTGCGAAAATAACTGCGAAAACGGAAGTTCACGAAACTAAATGAGACGTAAACTCGCTGCCAACTGCTACGCCAGAGCATTTAATTGTACTGCGTCACTGCGCTCTAAACTTCCGCCTCGACGCTCTTTAAACTACCGCCTCGATGCACTTTAAACTACCGCCTCGACGCTCTTTAAACTACCGCCTCGATGCTCTTTAAACTACCGCCTCGACGCTCTTTAAACTACCGCCTCGATGCTCTTTAAACTCTGTCTCTTATACACATCTAGATGTGTATAAGAGACAGATACATACACAGCCCAGCGCGTCAGCTACTCAGCCTCTACTCACACAGCCTAGCGCGTCATCACTCAGCCTCTACACACACAGCTTAGCGCTTCAGCTACTCAGCCTCTACACACACAGCCTAGCGCGTCAGCTACTCAGCCTCTACACACACAGCCTAGCGTGTCAGCTACTCAGCCTCTACACACACAGCCTAGTGCGTCATCTACTCAGCCTCTACACACACAGCCTAGCG
>NW_025934664.1:0-35059 GCF_000764305.2 Hyalella azteca | reverse complement strand
ACGTCTACAACTGCTGCGTCAACACGTCTACAACTGCTGCGTCAACACGTCTACAACTGCTGCGTCAACACGTCTACAACTGCTGCGTCGACACGTCTACAACTGCTGCGTCAACACGTCTACAACTGCTGTAGCTGTACGCGTACTTTGTTGATCAATGCAGCGGTTCGGAGGCGGGCAGCATACACTTGGCTGTTCTCATTGGCACGCTCTCGTGTTGCGTTCATTGCGTCGCAATCGGGGCCGTTAATTAAAAAAACCTAGAACTAACATTTATATCTATATTGTGTAGAACCACTGCACTCTCATAAGTGTTGATATATAAAAAACTGTTGTTGGTGCACAGACCTGTTTTTCCTGCAAGATAATACCACTTCGTTGCAAGATAATGCAACATATGTCGATGGGAGATAATGTCGCCTCGTTCACTAACCGTGCTCATCGCCATAATAATTAACTTAAAATGAATCTACCGCATACTGAGGCTACATTGTTTGTTTGATTTAAATAAGGGGCTAATAAATGATAATTAATAAAGAAGTTAAAGCCTCGTTTGCCAATTCTCTCAAAAGATAGTCACGTGAAATTGAACAATGGCAGCTACAAGGTTGGTAATATTAAAAATATTATCAGCTTGAAGCTATCTGTCCAATAACATAATGTTGTAAATCAGCAAGCGTCATGTAACATAGACTCGCCTGTAATAAGTATCACGAAAATATAAAAAAATATTTGCTCTACATACAAGGAACTACGTACTCTTAATTCGCCAACATCTGGTCAATAAATCAATTAAAATTGAAAATAAACTTCACCAACATCCATAATTTTATCCAAACCCATAATCTTAACGAGGTTTTATTTACATCAATTTCATTATTAATAAGCTATTATCAAACATCATGAAAAATTGAACCATGAACTCAGTTCGTAGATATCGCTCGCCCGATTTTTCTAGATGAAAAATGATGCACTGTCACATGACGTAGGACGTGCTATATTTTAGCCTGGAAAATTAAATAAAGATGGTCGTTAGGCTAAGTTTACAAAGGCTGACCTGAAGCATGACCAGACCAATTAAGCGTACGCGGTGAGACTTGCTTGCGAAACAACCGCGATGTTCAAGGTAACTTTTAAGCATTGCTCATGTCCGACATTAATGATGGCGATTAAAGGTCAAAATATTAAGTTCCCAATGCACTTGTCTTAATGGCGTAGAGCTTGAAACTAAGAATAGAATCAAGATTTTTGCCGAGCTCACCTGCAGCGTTGAGTTTGCCGTCATGGAACCACCTGAAGGTGGAGGACTTGTGGTCGTGTCTGCTGACAGTTGTGAAGGGTTCGTTCCACTGCAGGAGTTCAGAGCCAAGGGTTCCCCAGAACTGGTCCGACTGACAGGAACAGGATCAAAACTTTGATGAAATATTTCACGAGATATGGAGGCAAACTATTACCCTAAACCTAATTATTATCCTATTATCCTACTGGCTCACACGATGTAAAATTAATGAAAATCGATTAACTTGTAAATGTCAGTAAATCGTATATTATCGATGATCGTAACACACCGACGCAGATCGTTACTTACGTTGAAAATAAATCGTAAAAAAACGGGAAAAATTAGTGATTTTATTTCAACTTGTCATAATTGCGCTGCAGAACAGACGAGAGTTTTTAACATAATTTTATAGCGTATCATTAAAAAAAATATTGATACGCATATTGTGACTCAATTCTGAATAAGTCTCATTGACTACCTTTCACTGCTGCCCATTCAGTTCAAAAGTTTTAGCATTTACACTAGCCGCATTCCCTCGCTCATTAATTCAGCCTATACCTGATACAGCATCCACTAGACATCATTAACCTATATAGTTGAATAATTCAAGTGAAGACGGTCGATGCGTCAATGAACACACCATATGAGATACGGTACGCAGCTTTTTTCTTGGCACCTAAGTTAATAACTTTAATTGAAGCGTGTGCCATGCGCGATCATTGCACATGGCACTGACACACAATAATACAATAACGCATTGACAATAACAATGACAATAACACATTTGTGTTATTGTCAATAACATTGACAATAACACAAATAATGTTGAGGCACTGCCTTCCAACCGCTGAGCTATGTTACAGTCATACACACGCGTGCTGAAATCTGTGAAACTTTCAATCGTGTTCCTCTCATGCAAAAAAAAAAAAAATGATAAATAATATGATCGTTTTAATATACATCTTTATATCTTAATGAATATAATTGTAAAAGTATTTAATTAAGGTACCTCTGAAAGTACCTATTCAATATATCGTTTCTAACCATTCGAATTTTATTCACGGAAAGCAATCGTAAAATGAACGAAGGATGAAACAATGTTGCTAAACCGTAACGCACCCAAATCCTGCTTAATTCGCATCAAACATTGTTGCCGAAACAGGCGAAAATCGTTTGATTTAGTTAATAAGGAATGATGCACGCAGTGTATAATTAAACGTTTTTTATGAATTGCACACTTCTTAACAATGTATATAGCATACAAATGGATCAATCATCTTACCTCCCTCAATGAGAAATCGTACAGTTGACTGTAATTCTTCAGCTGTGGAAACTTGTTTGTTATTTCAGGTAGCGGTGAGCTGATGATATTCTCTGATGAATATTTGGATGTCGTGGAAAAACGTTGCGCCGAAGTGCACGTTGAAGCAGAAGCAAGAAGAAATTGCGGGAATGTTGGTCCTATGGCGGTGGATGAGAATATTCGCAAACCCGAACTCGGCGAATAGCGCCATAATTTGCAAGTCATTGTACCAAAAGGTAAGAAAATATTCAATAATTAAAAGTCTAATTTACAGCGAATGTATTAAAATAAGAAATTTCATTAAACAGAGCTCATACGAAGCACTGGAATTCATCAGGCTATTATAACAGATTTAGGTCATCTATATAGTTAGGTCGCGATGTAACTGATCATACGAAGCACAGAGCCAGAATAACATCCTGAAAATAATTTGTTGATGAAATCACGATCGCCTTTTGAATTATTTACATGCATTCTTGGCTATGCCATATAATTTTCATTATCTTTCTTATTGCTTTTAATTTATTTGATTTACCGGCGGTTAATTTTATTTAGACATGTGAGGGAAATGTGTTAATGCGGTTCAAGCACAAATCCGGGTCACTCGCGCCCTTTTTTGGAGGAAGAATTTTGTCTGAAGCAATGATGTGGAGTGACTAATTAACAGACTATTTTTTCTAAATATATATTACCATAAACGTACGAATAAAATTAAGAAACCATGTGTTTTGGTCAACCGAGCTTTCCAGCTTTCAATGCATTGACGGTTGACCAGATGTAAGAGAAGCCTTGAGCCTCACAACACGTTTACGGGGGACATGCAGCTCTGTTTTCTTGTCTCGAGTGGAAACGACTGTCTAGCATCTTGTACAAAAACATGCCGTGCGGATTAGATAACAAACAAAGATTCCCACACCGTAATAAACATAGAATTGATCTCTCATCTAATGCAATCTATTGCAAGGTAGACAAACTACCTTCGACTGATGGTTCAGAGAGGTGGCGAACGCCTTCTTACTTAGCAATCAGACGAGATGATTGCTAATCACGGTCAACGATCTCAAATTATGTTTTATTCTATTTCTTTCGTCCGATTATAACTGGAGATTATTGGCTATGAAATTGATATAAACAGTCATCACATCAACTACAGTCATACCAAAAAACAGCAGGCTGATAAAATTCTAGCAGTAACACAAATATTCAATATTAATAATTCAATTTTCAAGCATTTTGATGGATTCTGAAATTAAAACCCGCATCACCCTTTATCTTGAAATCGCAACGCAAAAAAGATCAAAATGCAGAGATTTCAGCGCACCAGAGATGTGGCGGGCGACCTGTAGAGTTCAAGGTGGCATGTTTTGCAACGTCCTGCTGGCACGCAGACAGGCCTAGTGCTCGATAACAGCTGTTCACTTGTGCACTACTATAGTCTCCGATATGTTTTCTATCCTCTCAGTTATGTTTATTGTAGCCCAAGTGAAACGGAAGAAAGAAGATCAGTTTGAACTTCATGGGTGGCTGTTTCATTAAAAAGCCAAACTCACTTCTAATAAAGCTTTCACTTCTAATGAAAGTTAGCTCATAATTCACCGATTAGTTAGTTCGCAGGTGGTTTGTTCCGATTAGTTAGTTCGCAATGTGATTTTGTTAAGTTACACTATAAGCTTCTTAACAAATTCTCCCTATTATTATACCTACAAATTTTGTTTATTTACTTTAGACAGGATCGAGTTCGTGCAGTTACCTCATGGAACTAAGGACTAATAATGAGGTACTACGACAGTCAACTAACCTACCTATAAGAATAACCGAAGAAGAGTTTTTTACAGCCCCGCTCTGAATTTTAGGGTTAAATTGAATAAAAGCCAAGTTGAATAATTGGAAGGGAAAATATCCCATTTCTTAATATTTGATATGGCGAAAGCATGCAGAATTAAGTTAATCACGGTGGCTCTTGCTCCTGATAATCATAGTATATTTCCAAGTCCAACTGTGTCGGAGCGACGGGGCTATGGTGGTATTGCTGCTGGCCGCGGCAGGCAATGCATTTGAATTGTTACAAAGCAATTGTTGAATTGTTGGCATTCCATGCGTGTCAAGTAACTTATTGATTATAAAAGTGTCCAGAAACTTATTTCACGAACAAATGACTTGCAAATGTGATTTTAAAATAGGAAACAGCCAAAACCAGTCATGAAGGAGCTTTCATTCTCGCCACACTTACACCTCCTCTCTATCCGGCTTGCAGCCAGCTACTGACGATGCGACGCCATACGAGCACCATTATCCGCCCAATTCTACAGGTGTTCCCCACAGGTAGATAGGCTCAAACACCTATCCTGTTACTCAAAACTTGACAAACATTTTATATATTTTGTACGATCTTTTGCTGTTGTATTCGAAACATGGAATCATAATGAACCTTCGATGTAAGTTCATATAAAGCAGAAGTCTGATTTGCATATAATTTATGAAATTCCTGCAATCGGCTGAGATAGCTGATAGAGCCAAACAATCGGGTGCTATCGCCGCAGAGCGATTGAGATTTGCAAGTGTTGGACCACGTTAATAGTGTCCAGTCTACACTCCACGCATAGAACTTGTAGCTCTTTCATACCTACTCGCCGTGCCTGACATTTTATACAAGCCTCCGTGCCTGACATATACATTATACAAGCCTCCGTGCCTGACATTATACAAGCCTTGCCGTGCCTGACATATATATTATACAAACCTCCTTCTATATAAACTCTAAAGCTACTGTATATGGTTGACCGCATGCAACCCGCTCATCATAAAATTGATCGCCCAGGCAAAATTTTTTTATCAACAGTTTCATATCTCCAAGATTATGTGATGTGCAAGACGTAATAAAATTGCTCAAATAAAAATCTTGTTGTTTAAATGACTCGGAACACAAAATTTTAGCTCTCCCTGATTGACCACCATATCATGCAGAGCAACATGATACAAATCAATGTATCGCATCAGTTGACCTGAATGCTTAGCCAGAGCTTGTATGTATAATGACAGCTCGTCCCCGTCAAGAGAAAACCGAGTTTTTGTGATGCGTTCTATGATGTATCCTATCATTTGCTTAGGCCAAGTTGAAATACAAGGACAGAACATTTAAATATCATTTATTTACACGAATTTATTCCGTATGCGTACTATGCCTCTACCTGCGATGAAAAACCCCGAAGGAAGCGAGTGTCGACTACGATCGCGTCTGACTACAATACTGATCCCATCTGCGTTGTTGTGTCTGACAATGTGACGATTCGGTTGTCGAAAAAAATACAATTGGGACGTTTGGTTCAGGTAAAATATTACGGTGATTCTATTACACAAAGCAATTGCCGCTGTCCAAATGTCGCTGAGAAGTAGAGGGTGACAGAATTCCGTTCATGATGAATAAACCTTACATAGATATTGATTGATTGTACTATAGGTATTGATTGGTGTTGGGAATCTTGTCAAAGACGTCCCTTTACTGGCATCTTGGTTAAAATATGAGCAGCATAGAGCCTGGTAGATTATTCGCTGTTACACTTTCTGAATATCCAAAATCAGTGAAAGGAGCCTCGATAAAGCCTTTTCGGGTAGCTGCATCAATATAGAGCAAACTTAGGTTGCGACTTACTTCCTCCCTTGTGTGCTACTACGTTTAAAGAAGTTCAAAACATTGCAGAAGGGACCAATTACACGCGGTAGAATATTCTAGTAGTTTGCACCATTACCAAACCACAAATTTTGAAGTCAAAAAGCACAAGGTGATTCGCGGAAACTTCCTAATTTGAAAGCTCAATAAAAAAAAAGATCAGGTACAGATATGATTACAATATAATATTATTGAAAAACACATTACCTGAAGTTTAGTTTCATTTAGTTTAAAGATGACATCGAACGAAATGACGGCCTCCATTGTCAATGAATTATTCAGTTAGTCGATTTTTGAAGTTCCGTTCAACTCGCAGAAGTATATTGACGGGTATGTTGGCGATGGCTCGGCGTATGTTGTTCTTCAAAAGAGGTAGGGTACTTGTAAACAATTTATTCAAGTTAACCACATAAAAATTATACGGAGACAAAGTCGGGTGAATCGAGCCGGATCTGGAACCCGGCCTGAAGGACGAATACGGAACTGAGTATAGACGGAATGCTACTAGAGTAGCGAAAATGGAACTGCCATTAGAAAAGTACGCCTCGACAGCAAACGCACGCTGTTCACTTGTCCAGTGCATAGTGGCAACTGACTAAGCGGGGCAATAAACTTCAAGACTTGCCTTTCCTATGAACTACTCCCCGCCCTTTTCCTACAACATCTGGCTGCTTGGCGCGAAATACAAAACAGGAAGTTTTCGTTAAGCACCCTATAGAACACTGAGAACTTCAATCGTTTCTTCCCGTTTCTTATGAAGACTGTCAAAATGTATACTCACAAGGATACCGTCTACGAAAGTGCGCTTGCTTAATTCTGTTCAAAGCAGATTTGGACCGGAAAAAGAAAAACGCAGACTTTCTTTATTACAAATTAGACTTAAACGGCAATACATAGATAAGACATGGTAGTAATGTAGCTTTACCTACTACCTCACATAGATTAGGTTCTTAACAAACGCAAAGCACGCATGAAAAATAGGCCAATTGGATTATGAACAGATGGGATGGGTCTTTGATATATGGATACGAACTATTTGACGATAAAGGCAATAGATTTTTATTGCGCTTTCTCAATAATTTAAGATTCAATGATACTTAAGAGGATTTTGGCACAAGTGTGACTGTTGACACTCATGAGGTGATTTTATAATTGCAGCAAATTTTTTTTTAACGAGAAAAAATGCTCCGATACTCGTTATGCATACAAAAACTCCTACCGAGCATGCAGCGGAGAACGACTGTGTTCGAAATTTTCATGTGCAGTATACGATGAGCCTAATTTGTACCTAACTTTGTAGTGCACACGAATTCAATTACCAACCATGCAAAACCGTTATCTGTTCACAATAGACATATTTACAAGTTATACAATACAAAGCCCCATTACGAAACAGATACTTATTTATTCAAAATTTCATCCTAGAAAAGAAGTTGTTGGGAGCACTGGGCAGGAAAAACATCGATGCAAAGCCGATATAGCTCATTGCTAAGTATGGATTTTAAAATTTGTCGTACTTGATCAAACGGCGATACTGGCTGGTATGCAGGAGAAATGAAAGATTTAAACTCGGCTTACCCTCCGACACGGTAACTGTGGCGCACAGCATCGATCGTTTGGTTATATTGATATATTCGTTCTATGGCGAAAGTTCTATGGCGAAGTGTACAAATTCAACACGCACAATATCATCGAAACGCAACACTTTACGGCATATCTGACACTAACATATTCAATTCTTCCTCTAGTCGTCGGCGTCGGATACGCTCAGTGTTGTACTTCTCTTTGCAACTGTCAACTTCGGCCTTCAGAAGGTAGCAGTTTTTCTTGATTGCCGCCATTTTATCTTCGTGCTTCTTGGTCCGAGATTGCAAGAAATTAATTCTCACCTGCAAGGAATCATTTTCATCGTCAGGATCACTTTCCTCGCCCTCAGTGTCAGACCAGCATGGCTCCTCGAGCTGAGTGAGATCTTCCAAATCTTCCTCCTCCGACTCTTCTTCTTCCTCTTCTTCACCGTCGGCGTTCAGCCTCTTTACTTTCTTCTTTTTGAGCTTCTTTGGTTTGAGGTTTGGTTTATCAAACCACCAGCCAGGCTCATCATCATGGTTTTCCTCTTCCTCTTCGTCTTCTTCATCCTCGTCTTCTTCTGCTGCCAGTTCCTCTGGATCCTTCAATTGTCTCACCAACTCATCAAGTTCATTTTTCGACTTGAGATAATCAACTCTCTCTTGGTGCATGTCTCTGTAGAATTTCTTTATCCGCTCACGTAGGTTATTACGCTCTTTGATGACATTAGCTTCCTTAGCTTTCATATGTTCAAGCTTGTTGGCCCAAAACTCTCGATCGCGCTCAAGTCGTCTAGTCTCGTTTTGTACTCGTTTCGCTTCTCGTTCTTCCTCAGTGAGACCGTCCATGTCCTCAGCAATAGTTTGGTCATCATCTGCTTCCTCGTTAGAATCTTCACCCTCTTCGGATTCTTCTTCAGATGAAGAAGATGTCTCTTCATCGCTCGCTTCTTGGAAACTTTCCATTCGGTTAATCTGTGAAGCGAAACTTCTCCTGGATCCAGATTTCCTAGCAGCCGCACCGAAGCCATCCAAAGCATTCACGGAATGATGCAGCTGATCTTTAGTTTCCGGCATAATTACGTCTACAGGATCCGTCTGGGTACCAACAATGCCGATGTCTGGTAGTTCAATAGATTGGTCTTTCTGCAAAGCTTTAAATTTTTTCTCGAAGAAGATGGACCTGCATTCCCACTCATCACTCGCCGCGTTAGCTACCTTAAGTTTTTCTTCCAACTCAAACATTTTATTCTCGAATGCATCTGCCCGCATTCTTTGTGATTCGATTTGTCCGTTCAGTTCTTTAATTTCCGACTCGAGAGTATCAAGCTCGTCAGTGTCCAGTATATCCTTCTCACTCATCCTGAGTTTGCTCATTGACTTATTCAGTTTCGGCATGATTCCTTCTTCACCGTTAACCATGGGTTTGTCTTCAATTCCGACCTCCTTTAGTTGCCGTTTCAACTTCCTTATCTCGCTGTGCAAAGCTTCGATATCGATTTTCAGAACTTTTTTCTCCCGTTCGAGCTTTTGCGTCTTTTTGATTTCATCGGCAAGCTGCGTTTTGGTTGCTTCCAAATCGTCCCTCATGCGATCAATGTCCTCTTCGTCGTCAGAAGAAGATGGCAGAGCGTCAGGATCTTCTGGCTTGACTTTCTTCTTCTCTTCTACGGTGACTTGACGACGGAATTTCTTCAGACCTGCAAGCAAGCGGAATAAAATTTATCAGTAAGCCGGTTGCAGAAACACTAAATATTTAACATAACACTTATTTCAAAGTTCTACTAATCCTTACGTGATTCATTAATTAATTAAACAACCGGAAAAAAATCTGTCAAACCTTCATTTGCGTTTCAATAATCTATTATTATTTCAACGTTTCAGGTCCATCTACTTTTATATCTACGGCATGAATACGATTAATTTACTTATTTTGAATATAAGGTTATTAAAAAAATTCCATCTTTGCACTAAAACATTTCATGAATGTTGATTACAAATTAATTAAAAAGTTTTGGTGGATAGATAACATTTGTAATCGTTTAATAAGGATGAATATATAATTAGAGCAACTTGATATGATAGGCTCATGCAGAAGACATACACTTAAGCATTACAAAGATGAATAGTAAACATCTATATTATAAAATAATATACGTTTAAAAATTACTTTTGCGTTAGTTTAGCAGCTGAAAAAAAAAATATTTATTTGATATTTCATTTGGATCACACTTGCTGGCCGTAAGAAAGCGCTAGAAATCCACAAAAAAAAAGATGCCCAGGACGAGGTGAGATAAGACAGAGAACAGCAAGCGTGCGTCGTGCACGCATGGAACGTACCAAGTCTGTTGAAGTCTGGCTTGCTTCTGTCGTCGGTGCGCACGCGGCGCAGCTTCACGCCGCGCTGGATCTCATGCAGCAGCTCGTTCACGATCGTAGGCTTCTCGCTCTCGTACACGAACTAAACACATAAAATTACGTCAGAATTCGAAACACTTACGAAGTGAACAGACAACACTCTTTCGTCATCTTTGGGACAGTCACAACTGAACAGACAAACGAATAAAACGGAACTCATCCGTTTTATATTTTAGATATTCACGAAGTGAACAGAAGTCTTACATTTGGGATATTCACGAACTGAGCAGACAAAATTCCCCGTCTTACATTTTGACATTCACGAATTGAACGATCAAAATTCATCCGTTTCATATTTTAGATATTTACGAAGTGAACAGACATCGCTCACATTCATCACTCACGATCATTCATTGACATCACCTCACGGACTCGTGAGGTGATGTCAAAAACTATTGTACTATCAAGCTCGTTCGTACAGTCGCACATCTTTTTTTCTCTTGTTCTACGCGAGCAGCTAAGTAGATTAAAGTTACATGGAATGGCTAGAACAATAAAATCTAATAATCTCTCGATCTGTGGTAAATTGCACTTTCTCAATTATGGTAACATTTGTGTACAAAACTATCTCAAATGAGCGCGAATCGTATTTTACCCAGCAATCACTACGATCATGAGTTCTTTAGATTCAAGTTGTAATTGTCCAATACTATGACCCATGCATTCGTTGAGTTGGTTCGCTTAGCCAACAAGTTTATCATATTATTGAGGGAGTTTTTACAACGCGATTAATGATAGTCAATTACCCCACCTTTCCGTTCTTTCCCCGTGATCCAGGGAGAATAGGCTTCGATCTGTCACTGATCTCTGCGACATGCTTCAGCTTCACGCCGGCCTGCAGGGATGAAGAGAGACAACTCGTGTTAATAAATAATTACGGATCAGGCAATAAGTCCAGCAGCTATCTCAATCAATCGTCAGCTATAGAAAGATCGGGTTCCAAAGGCCGGATTCCTTGTGAATCAAGTCACGAAAAGTTCAAGAATCGGCAACAGGCCATGGGCCTATTTCTTCAACGCCGACACTTCTATTCTATTCTAATAGAAGTGAGGCACGCAGCCTCTTTGTGGTGTGCGAAAACCTCTAAGCGATAATGAGGCAGGATTTCTTGTAAGAGGGAAGGAATTTCTTGGAAGTAGGAAAGAATTTCTTGGAAGCGGGAAATAATTTCTTGGGAGCGGGAAAGAATTTCTTGGAAGTCCCTTTCTTAAAGAACCAAGTAGGAAAGAATTTCTTGGAAGCAGGAAAGAATTTCTTGGAAGCGGGAAAGAATTTCTTGGAAGAGGGAAAGAATTTCTTGGAAGTAGGAAAGAATTTCTTGGAAGCATGAAAGAATTTCTTGGAAGCGGGAAAGAATTTCTTGGAAGCGGGAAAGAATTTCTTGGAAGTGGAAAAGAAGTGGCAGAGTTTTTTCGTTTTTTAGAGGGTCTACACACCTCAAGATATAATTCATTCCAAAGTGAATGCACTGACATGTAGTACGCAACCACAAGATAATACGTTCCAACATTATAAATGATCAGATTGAAAGAGAACTCTTGACTGTAAATAGTCGTTGATTCGAGTCATATTACTTTGTGATATATAGCTGCTCTAATATCAATTATTATTCATAACATCTCCCTCTATAATTCCCTGATATTCATCCCGCCAGAGAGCAGCTGAGACTCAGCACTTGACACAAAACATCAGGGGCCATACTTTCAAAACTCGCTAAGTGAACGTAAGTACTTACGCTCTATTTTCTTGTCTATGATTGGTGGATTTTGCTCGGCCGTCAATGATTGGCTGATGAACTTACGATCTCCTAACTTTTTTGAAAGTATAGGCCCTGGGGCCACACTTTCAAAACTCGCTAAGTGAACGTAAGTACTTACGCTCTATTTTCTTGCCTATGATTGGTGGATTTTGCTCGGCCGTCTTTGATTGGCTGATGAACTTACGATCTCTTAACTTTTTTTGAAAACATAGGCCCAGAGGTGGCCAGCACTCGCCTCCAGGTTCTTCATAAGGGCATGCCAGTCAGGGCGCGTCGTGCGCACCGCCTTCTTAATGTTGTCCAGGTGCCCCTGCCTGATCTTGGGCAGCGCCGCCCCCGGGTCCACTTTACTGCCGAAGGGCTTGGGGGGCGCAGGGGGCACGCTGCCAGGGGGAGGAGGAGGGGCCTTCGGAACGCTTCCATCCGACTGCAATGTTTGCATGTATAAACTTTTTGTTAACTGATTCAATTATTATAACCTCTGTCAATGATATATCTGAATGTCTGGTAACTATAGTTATGATCAGACAAATGGACCATTTGGTATGGTAAGAGAAAGTAGCGGAAGAAATCTTCATGGACGGTATACATTTATTTGTTACTTGTTATGCTTCAAGTTAGAAAGCAAATTCTGGTGAAACTGAAGCGCAAAGCACTAACATCATATTAAAAAATAATGTAAGATTCTTTGATCACGATGAAAACCTAATGATTTGAATGAATCGATCCAAAAAATTAAAATAAAATGAACGAATAAAACAATCTATAATAATAAACATAGAAAAGTCATAAATTTTAAAATTATGCAGAATGTTTTTTCCGTTTAGGCGTAATATGTTTGATTCTCAATTCTGGATAGGGACTCCGAAAACATACTACGTGCTCGCAGTATACTTGCATGACTCATACCCTCTTCATAATCGTACTAAAGTAAGTATTTATTTCGGATGAAGCTCATAAATGGTTCAACCTCACGCGGAATGAGCTGTCCAACTCAGTACTTCAATTTCATTTATTTTCCAATTGCAAAGTTCTTAATCATTGTGAAAGATTTAAAATGTACTACAAATTGAAACCACTCTTCTTTCGAGAGGCGAAAATTAAATTGAAGCTTAGGTCCATCTTTTGCTGTGTTTTCTAAACCTGCGATTTAAAAGGTTAAATGAATAGACTAATGATTTAAAGTATGATCAAACAGACACCATCACGGATTTAATTAATCGTGAAGGCTTTGAGGTTCTTTAATCTATGATAGCTGTGTAGTGTCCAGGTATTGTACAATCGCCAGAGTTACTGTAACAAGTTGACCCGTATACAGGCACATCATGCAAGTGAGAATACTGCTTGGATTTAAACTAAACTTGTACCTTCGCAGGCGTTTAACCTTGTTCAATTTATAACTGAATGAGCAAGTAATGGGTTGGAACAGAGCATTGATTTGTTGCAGTGACGTAAAACTACTTCTCATAAGTAAATTAATTCCATATATCAGAGTAAATTAGCTAGGGTTATTTCTCTACCTCATATCCGTCATAGTCGTTGTCGCAAGGCTGCCACCACTGCGGCCCTTCAGTCTTTAGTGAAGCAAAGCGGAGAGTTAAAGAGCGACGAAGAATTAATAAAGACACAAGAAAATAATCACACGTCGACATACGAAATTAAGCAGAAGGCGATATTATTTTAATAATGTTAGCAATGAACTCGATCTATGTTACTGACACGTAGTAAGTTATGTTACTTCTTGCTAAGGGCTTACATTGACTAGCAATGGCATTTAATTGCTAGCATGAGCTACAAGACATGAATTTTATGATTTTTTCAACTATTACAAATAAACTGAGGAAAAACTGGAGAAAACCTTTATGCAACACAAAAATTTCAAATGCATCAAGCATAGTATTTATTATGTATTTTTTTGCAATGCAATCCGATCAATGAAGGAAAAAGTCCTTCATCTTATTACGAAGTTGCAAAAAATTTTAAATAAAGAATCCGAGTAAATTACCAAATAAATTTATTACCACATTATATCCAGGTTCCTTTTTAGAATCTGAGACTTAATGAATCATTATGAGCAAAAAAAATATAAAGAACTCATTGAGAATAAATGAAACCTTTCACTGTATTAAAATATAATTAACAGCAATAAGTAAAATCGACGATCTGAAAAAAATATAAGGATAAATGAGAAGAATGCACCCGTTCCTTACAAAGCATATATTGGCAATAAAAGTTCGCATTTTTAAATCACACAGGAAATAAAGAAAATTATCCACGCCTCCCATAAAGCAGCAAATGATCATCACCGTCTGCGAAGAAATTTTGTTAAAATTCACTCCAAATTAAATGCAATAATATGCGGATCACATTAATTCAATAAAATATTATAAAAGCATATTGATTGTCCACCGATAACACGCTCATAATTTCAGCACCGCTGGTCGCCGTACGTCGGTGAGTCTGGGGCCATACTTTCGAAATTCGCTAAGTGGACGTAAGTACTTACGCTCTATTTTCTTGTCTATGATTGGTGGATTTTGCTTGAACGGCGGTCAATGATTGGCTGATGGACTTACGATCTCTTAACTTTTTTTGAAAGTATGGGCCCTGGTCGCTGTCGGTGAGTCAGGACGGTCGCGTCTTGGTAGCAGATGAGGTCATCGAACTCTTCCACTGACTGATTTATCTATCATGTTAGGTAAGCAATAAAATCAAGTGTAATATTCCTGAATAGATTCATTATGCTGTGAAAGGATTACTGTGACGTCCAAGTTCGGCGGTATGTATCAACGAAAAATAGGAAAAATAAGGAGTATGCCTTATTAGATATAAGATTGGCGCTATCATGAGGGTGGAAAAAAATCAAAGGAGAAAATCTGTTCATGAATGATTGCCATGACCGCCCGAGGTTTAAATGCATGGGATCTTCTGCTGTGATTGGCAGACCCACCTTGGATCCAGGTGGTGGTGGTGGAGGAGGGGGAGGCCCTACTTTAGGGGGAGGAGGAGGGGGAAGAGGAGCGTGAGATGGAGTGGGTGACTTTTCGACCATTATTTTCGGTTCCTGTTTGTGACTTGTTTCCTTTTCTTTTGCTTCGGTTTTATCTTCGTTGGTGTCCGAGACCTTGCTTTTAGGATGGTTTCGGGCATCTGAAGTTTCTGCTAAATTCTCTGCGTCACAGCCGTTGACTTTTTGTTTGTTTCTGCTCGATTTTCTCGGCGTGGATTGGTCGTACGTGACTTCCTTAGGGCGCTTCTTCAGGCCTTCAGCTGCGTCGTCAGTAGCAACTTCGTCGTCGGGTATGATGGTCCCCGTGGGGGTCTTCTTTAAAATAGACTTACGCACCGGCGGCTTCTGAACACAACAGCCGCAACACATAAGCTACGTCTATGAAACATATAATTTCAAAGTATTTCACAAGTCAATATCGACAAAGCTTCTATGTATTTCATAAAAATTTCTTCATTAATATTTGAATCGCCATAAATTCTTATAACGACTATGAATAATATTTAATCTTCGGTTGTTAGTGCACTCTAAAAATAAGAACGCACTCTTAAACCCAGAGAAACGCAATGAATGTTCGATAAAAGGGCAAACGCAAAGACTTTTTTTCCTATCCACCAATTGAGAAACAACAATACAATTTATATCTATTCCGTTTCTTGGAGGGTTGGAAGGCGATATTCGAGAAGACATCTGTTTCATAAAGAAAAAAGTTCCATTATTCTTGAGAAGAGATCACAGGACAGCTGATGAGACGGAGATAAGGTTATCTGGACAGCTCTCATTGCTGCGAGTATAATAGACAAATATGATTAGGATGCGTTCATTTTTGTGGCTGAATTCGGCTCCTTGTAAAGCTGTTGAAAGTCAAGAGATGTGGTAAAGTGAGATGAAGATTTGCATCGTCGCCTTTTGAACCTGACAGGAAGATTTATAATTAAAAAGATGTCAAAAGTTTCTTCGTAACAAATGATCTTAGAAACAATGTAAATTTTTGGCTCCCATCCACCTCGAACGCGGCTGTCAGCAAACAGATGGCGAGACGGCCTAAAAGGAACTTACCGGTTCATCTTCTTCGTGATTTTCCTTGACCTGTAACAAGAAAAAAACTTTGGACAACTCTCTCATGAAGTCATTGCATAAATTCAAAAACTAATTCTCACGTTGAAAAGACGATATTTGGGTATTGTAGGAACGAGTGACATTCGAATCCGTATTTATAATTTATCAAATAGTAACGAAACAAGATGAAATGAAAGTAAGAGAAGGTAATTCAACTACAGTAGTTGTGAAGCCCATGGAGCAGCACGTAAGTACTCTCAATTTTTCCCTTGCTTGCAGTTGTGCGCAGTGACAGTGTAGTTGTTTACTAGTGACAAAATTAATCTATCAAGTTGCAATGTTTTGAAATGAAGCTCACCCTCTGGCGGTGGCGCTCCAAGTCTTTCTTGAAGATGGGAGGGCCGGGACTGTATGGCTGCAAGGATAACAATCAGATTAATTTTTATTGTTAGGTGTACTTGTGATATAATTTTTCGATTTTGTGTCTCAAAACGTAAAAAGCGTTACTTACTTGTTTAAGTTACGTTACTTACCCTATCGTTTTCTTCATCACAGACCTGAAAAATAACACAAGATTAGAGTTATACATCAGAAAATACTGAACTGGGGATGAACTGATTAAATAGAGATGCATGAATGGATCAGAATACAAATAATTAAGAACCATTCTGAGGAAGTACGCATTGTCAATGTTTCAATGAAATTAAAAATCAATATTTTACGAAGTTGTAGCCAAAATTTCTACGAAATGCGTTAAAGTGGAAAGAAATGGAAGATCACCCAAGGAAACACGACACTTCTATACTAGTTAATAGAGGCTACGATCGAGGAGCGAGTGAGTTCTTCAATGAGTCGATCAAGCGGGCGTTTGGCATAGACCGAGTTGAGCATCCCAACTTACTTCAAGTTTTTTATTCTCTTTATTTTCTGAATGAGAAGACGTGATCGTCCCCTTTAGTTTAGCTTCTTCTTCATCAAGAGCGTTCAGGATATATTTCTTGTCTTCCTCTCGCTGTTTCTCAAGGAACTCCATTTTGGACGATGGTATGTAGCTCACAGCACCTCCCTGAAACAACGCCGTCGGAGTTTCTGTCTGGAAGAACGCGTTCTTACTGAGGTCCAAATCGACGTCGTCGGTAATATCGTCCAGAATATGCGAGGATAGAGCGTCACCGAGCAGGGATTGCCATTCCGAGGAGACTTCAGGCGCCGCCGGAACTTCCATGGTCGAAGATGGAACTTTGGACTACCAGAAAGAAGAAGAGAACACAACTATCAATAGGGCACACAAAGGCAATGCACACGCAACTAGAAAAACGAAGTCTAAAGGTTTAATTGATGCTACTTCTCTGTAGTGAAGCTTTAGAAATAAATTTTACGCTATGCTATAGGTGGCTAACACTAGCCACATAACACTAGCAAAAGTTCTAGATCCTACGAGTCTAATGAAAATAATAGAGGCCCGAGAATTTGTTAAGAATTTTTTACCTAACTCTGCGAATGTAGCTGAAGTTCGAACTCGAAGATGGAAGCAAAGAATATATTAATCTCCAATATGATTTTCCCACATGGAATAGAAATAACAAAAAACATACCACTTGAATAAATCCCGGTTGCTCTGAAACTACGGGCATGGATGAATGGAGATGAATTCTGGAATGTATTTATTTACATAACGTGCCTTTATCCGTTATCCATTAGTGTCAAGCAATTAGAATACATGCAATGTTATAATACAAGTTTTGAATCTAAAAAATAGAAGCACACAAATATTATGCAAAAAGGAACATGCCCAGTTTATTGAATTTGTGCAGACATTAGTTCTGTTGTCGTCATAGATGAATGTTAAGAAGAAAATGTTCGTGATAGAAATTTTCATGTGCTGGCATACAACTTTTACTGCGAGATTTAAATGCAAGTCATCATCAATAGCGTACCATGCAAGACAGTAATTTCAGCGCAAGAAACGTTCCATGAAAATAAGTCTCGGATATCAGATTGCGTTGAATTGATCTTTTCGGTTGGAATTTAGACACAACTGAGATGAAGCAGTCAAAAACGACGCCTCAACGTAATGGTTGTTATCAATTCGGATTTTTTGGTATCGTGCTAGCTAAAGGCGCGTACGAAAATTTCAAGCAGAAACGACTAATATCAGGATGTATTCAGATGTGAAATAACCCAAGTTTAATTTTTTATGAAATCCAAGGCAAACTCGCGATGTAACTGAGAAGGCTTAGGAAGAATTAAAAGTAAAAACAATTTGGGCCTTTGAAGTTAATCGTTAAATAAAACAAGTAACTAAAATAAAACTTTTAAAACAAAGCACGACAGTAATATAAGCCAAACAAAAGAAGCACTTGCATTAAAAATATCTAATGTAACAAACAATTATAAACTGGAAAAATCCGAGACTATAAAACAAAAGCAAAAACTTGAGCAACCAAATGAATATTTGGTAGATATCGGATTCAGGTTGAGGATCCAACGGAATGAGGACCTTTGCTGAGTCTGCTTCATGATCATGGGTCACTCAAAGAGTTCATGCCCAGGGATTCATGCCAGAGAGTTCATGCCCAGGGATTTGATGTCAGAGAGTTCATGCCCAGGGATTTGATGTCAGAGAGTTCATGCCCAGGGATTTGATGTCAGAGAGTTCATGCCCAGGGATTTCATGTCAGAGAGTTCATGCCCAGGGATTTCATGTCAGAGAGTTCATGCCCAGGGATTTCGCAACTCTGACGGAAAATGGCTGCAATAAGCCATGTTGCAAGCAGATACTCGCAACTATATACGGGAGACAAATTTTTTCAAATAATTGAACCTCTGTAATGATTTTTAAACATTAATGTTTCGTTTTCGAGATCTTGGTGAGTTTCAGAAGTTCGCGCGTTGCAGTAATAGCCTAGGTGCTATAACACCTTCGAAACCATATAGTAGTCGAATTCTTTATTAAAGTAGAAAATTTTTGGTTTAAATATCCAAATGACCTCAACGAATACCTAAAGAAACTTTAAACTTTCAGCTCCCGATGGCCCAGGTTCACATGAGAAAGCATTCCCCTGCTGAAGCCATGACCGCAAGCAGCCAATTGCAACACGTTTCAATTTAGCAACTCGGGGGAGCGAAACCGCGAGGAAAATGCAGCTGACCTCAGGAGCTCCGTCTCCATAGCCTCTTGAGTACTCGGACACTTGGCTCAGAGTTGCATCAGAGGCAATATCTTGTCTCTGTGAGCTCCCATCTCTGCGGTACGGTGCAAGCTCGGCCGGAAGAACTGATGGTACAGGCTGCGAGATCTGTTCGTCAGACTTTCTTCCGTCTTGAATTGCTACGGGATCTCTAGGAACTGATAGCCTCGAGACAGCTAAATACCCCGGTTTAACAGTCTCTGAAATTTCATTTCCTATTAGATCCAAGGCATCAGTATGTGCCAGAGACTCTGGCAACGTTTTTCTGTCCTCGAGAGAGTCATACGGCGCAGAACTCTGGCTCAGACCCTCAGCTGAACTTGGCACAGCGCGAGTCGTCAATTTTTGTGTCGCGATTTCTCCCGGGATGATGGCGGTGTGTCCTTCGGAGGGTGGTGGTCCTCTAGAACGAGGCACGATTTCTCCCGGGATGATGGCGGTGTGTCCTTCGGAGGGTGGTGGTCCTCGAGAGCGAGGTCGCGGGGGCAGAGGAGACGATTTCCTCACCTCAGAATCGGAGGCCTCTGACGCCTCCATCTGCCGCAGGTCACTCAGGCTGCTGCTGTTGCCGGACTCTGCAGGCGGCCATCTTCGTCTCTGTCACGTACAGCAATGCAAGTACGAAAAGAGCTTCATAAAACCCTTACCTAAATTTAGCATGTAAAAATTGATAAGAAACAAACAATTGCTCACGAAAGACCGAATGGCTAACATTTACATAAATTGCTAGGTAAAAGTATTAAAATCACTTGATTGTTTAAATCGCAAGTTTTAACTGAACTGACGATGGAGCTGGACTCCGAAACGTTTTCTCTTATAAAGATATGGTGAATTTTTGTGTTATTGTTTTTGCTTTTAAATTCCTAGGTAAAAGTAATTGAAGTCACACAACAAATGACTAAGCATCCGATTAAAAAAAACTCAGCTGAGGGCGAGGTAACGTAGCAGCCTTACCACGCGTGGCGAAGCGGTAGCGGAGGAAGGACTACTCCGTATTCTCGAGTCTGAACTCTGTGGAGAAAATGTCAAAGAATTACAGTACCGGCATACTTTCTATTATGTTAAAATACGGAATTTATGGTGTTTGGATGAATAATCGCACGAAGTTTTCGGAAATGATTTATGTTTTGTCGTTGGTGTCATTGAACGTAATCTGTGCTCGCATGTAGCAAGAAGGAACTTCCTGCCATGCTTAGCTGGAGAAAGTTCTCTCCGTTATCCAGGCAGTAAAATGAGTGTTCTAGAATACTGTACAACTACAGCTCTCCTGAAATCTTAACGCAATTTTGCTTCATTCCATGTATGTATTTATCAAGAAGAGATGAATACTTATGTTACGAAGGACATATTTATAAAAAAATCCTGTGGTCAAACATTGTACATTGTGCGGTCGTTTTCAAAGTACATTGGGTCGCCATCTCACTCAACGAGGGTACAAAAAGATAAAGAACGCGCAAAGAATTTGTTCTCGCATAATCAGAGAAACACAGTGTCACATGGTATTGTCCTGACAATGGATGATCCGACAGGGCGCAATAACATCACACAATTACAACAATGTGAGGACAAGGGCAAAGCCATGCCTCCACACCTGCGTGTCCTGCTCCACGAAGTTCTCACTTTTGTCCCCCATCACCAACTTCTTTATGATCCCTCCCCACCTGGCCAGTGTCTGCATGGAAGTAACGAAACCTCTGCCTCACTTTCCTCGCGAAAATAGGTCATTTAATAGTATAGATGTTTTTATGTGAAGGTTATAAGTTCGTTGGTAATTTGCGAAGTTACTTCGGTGATGCTTCGCCTCTTAACAACCAACTTCGGAGTGAGATAATGCCTTACATTTGTCTTTGGTCTCAAGAGCCACGAATATTAAATGTCAAACTAATCTCTTAGTTTGACAATATTCTTAATTAAATATTAAGAATATCAAATGCACCCATCCTGCTCTGCCATAATTGATCGTATTCAGCATCAGCTACTCACTCTAGACCGGACGCCTCGACCTCCGTCAGGCACCAGCAGGGTGGCATCTTCCTCCTGCACATATCAATGATAATGTTTATTATTATGCCTTCCATCTCTTCCTCCTGCACATAACAATGATAATGTAATAATAATACGGAAGGTAGACTTCCTCCTGCACATAGCAATGATAATGTTTTATTATTATGCCTTCCATCTTTTCCTCCTGCACATAGCAATGATAATGTGTTATTATTATGCCTTCCATCTCTTCCTCCTGCACATAGCAATGATAATGTTTTATTATTATGCCTTCCATCTTTAAAATTTATGCACTGAACGTAAATGTAACCACGTATAGAGTACGCTGTGTTCCATGCATACTCAGCTCAAACGTTCAACTCATCCTTAATTAAAATAGCCGGATAAATTGAACTCGGATTGAACAATAACTGAATTAATTGATGTATTAGAGGAAATATCTAGTGGTTACAATATTACAGACCTCTATTATTTATAGTATAAACTAATGTTTACGTAACGTAGTTATAACTGCCAGCAATAGAACTTAGCATCGGTAATTGTGACGCATCAATGTTCAGGTTCTCAGTCTGGACGGTGCTTATTGAACAAAATTTTGTGCATTTAAAGTTATCCGAATTATCCATTTAATAACTATCCATCATTGGATGCGTATGCGGTTTAAAGAGAAATCTGTTTTACATATTGGATTTAGAAGAATCTATCAGATTAGGATTGTGATCGGGAAAAAATTGTTTAACTTTAAATCATCGAATCCTATATGCAGAAAACTTGAATCGAAAACATCTAATTAAACGCCATAAAACGACCACAAACTGGCCATTTTTTTAAAATGAAGTTTAGGTAGTGTAGAAGATTAGTTTGACAATTCATGATACGCTGATAATAAATTTCAAATTTTAATTAATAAGATTTTCGTTGCTTACCCGAACAGGACGAGCGCGGGGCGTACACGGCCGGGGCGGCACTCCGGGCTCACTCGTCGGGCTCCCGCTCTGGTGCAACAACAATAATATTAAGCCATTCTCATCATTAATTTCTGTAGAAAAAAGCCGGTTAGTATCTATTCATTAGGCGACCAAACTTTGATTTAATTTTAGCAAACAGTGCAGTTACATGATATGCATCGAAGCAGATATCTAGAGCTGTTTCCCCATATTGATTTTTCTAATCTAAATTTTATTTGGTTTTATCACCGTCGTCTCACCTGCCAGCGATAATTTCTCACGTAATATTGAGACAAGCAAGTTCAACGTTCGTACACACTCACTAACACTTCAGTCAGTTAGTTACGCAGTGACTATAAGTGCGTCAGGAAACATTCACCGGCTTCCTTTTCATTTGAGAGGATCATATAGTACACAGTTAGAAAAATTACTATTAACGGTATTACCGGCGTTTCAGTGGCCGATCGGCACGTGAAAAGAAACACCGTGTCGCCGTTTTTATTCTAATTTAACACTAGAAATCCGTAAAACATCTGATAAAAACGGCGAAACAGTTTATTTTCACGGGGCGACCGGCCACTAGAACGCCAGTGGGACCGTTTTTTCACCGTTTTTTTCCAACAGTGTATGATGGAAGCATTTACCTTTTTCTCAAAGCCTTCTATGTATGTACCTTTTGGTTTACAGGTGCCAAACTTGGAAGCAAATTTCAACCCAGTTCCTTAACAATGCCCGATAAGTGTCAATTGAAGGAGAGATCACAGAAAAATACGAGCGCAAGCCTAGACGCAAAGAAGGCAATAATTTAACATGATATTATAAAGCAATCCTTATAGTTTTAAACTAAAAAACATAGATGAAGTACACGCTGAGCGTTACAGATTAGAAGGTTTCTGAAGAGAAGAAAAGGGCAGGGGCAAAATGAAAGGTCAGTCTCATTGTTCTTTCAACGGGTAATCCCTTATTATTATTAGGGGAAAATAATTATAAGACAATAATAAATAAAGTTAGGCACGAATATCAAATTTGCGTTCGAATTTATCGCCTTTTCTGTTCGAAGGAAAACATAACTCAATAAAACCGAACGAAAATACGAAATGTTTCGTTAGCACCAGACAGTTATAGGAGAACAGAATTGCTTTTTTGACGTCATCACGCGAGATGGGGCAACACGCACGATCGTTCATAGTTTCACAATGGCAATATTGTTATTTTTATGCATCGTGGATTCAACAGGAAGATTTTTATTTAAAATTAGCAAGGAGAGAATACGGATGTGAAATTGATAGAATATGTATTTACTGATGCCACTGTGCTTGAGGTGGCCTTATTCGTTTCGCCATTCACAATTTTTTGCCGTTCTATATTATATTTCTTTTAATTTGATCTATATTAAATAAATACTATTAATATATCTATTAATAGATATTAATAAATCGCTCTCTCGTACATATGTTAATAATATAATATTTAATGAATATTAATATTCCGAGCACAGAAAAAGCTGTTAAAAAACAGCCGGGCAGGGTATAAAGGTAATCACTTACCATTTTTCGTAACTCCAAGCTTCAGTTCCTGTTTATAGTATAATCACGAAACAACAGTGGAACATTTCATTTATATAATCATAAAAAGATTTATATAATTTGTTTATATAATCATAAAAATACAATCAGACACAGAAATCCTCTGGATTAGAAACTAAATCTAATATCATGTTGTTGTTTTTTTTTCCTGGAGATGGGTTCGAACAAGGAAACTTCGTAATCTATAGAATTTTTATCATACTTATTTTAGTTTAATACCCAAATGGAGACATGAAATTATGAACACACACGTTGGGAATCTATCACTTGCAACCACGAGGGCTGCTGACGACAAGCTCAGCGTCAGAATAATCAAAGTTTAGTGCATACAACATGAGGGTACATCGAACTTTGAAAGGGCAAAGATTCAAGCAATGTTGAAGTTAATGTTGAAGTAATACATAATAATGTTGTTGAAGGTAACAAATATCATATTTACAGTCACATGCATCATCGGGTGCAAGCAACTACGAGCTCATCTAAGAATAAATAGGATATAATGTCGAATTATTGAGGCATTAATGAGACAGTGCAGTACAGGGAGACATTAATGTGTAGGTGCAGCGGGCTCACCACAGAGCGCTGGCGTGCACTCCACCTCACAGGACTGCCACCACAACCCTGCGCCGAGGAATACCTTAGATCTTACAGGATCTACCTTAGGATCTATACCTTAGGACCTATACCTTATAGGATCTATACCTTAGGACCTATACCTTATAGGATCTATACCTTAGGACCTATACCTTAGGATCTATACCTTAGGATCTATACCTTAGGATCTATACCTTAGGATCTATACCTTAGGATCTACAGCTTAGGATCTATACCTTAGGACCTATACCTTAGGATCTATACCTTAGGATCTATACCTTAGGATCTATACCTTAGGATCTATACCTTAGGATCTATACCTTATAGGATCTATACCTTAGGATCTATACCTTAGGATCTATACCTTATAGGATCTATACCTTAGGATCTACAGCTTAGGATCTACACCTTATAGGATCTATACCTTAGGATCTATACCTTGGGATCTACCACCACCCAGGTATCAGGTACCAAAAGCTCGTTTAGGGACTCCAATCCAAGGCCATGCTGCAAGCACCACTTTCGACGGCTTCCAAGCGCAGTCCACCAGCGACGCCGAGCAATGAACTGAGCTTAGCAAGGCTCGAACCCACGACTAGCTCCTCTCATCCCGGTGCCGCTAGAACTACGTACGCAGTGGCGCTAACACTGTGCTAAATAGTGGCTACGCTACAGCGCTAGTTACGCATAAGTATTATTGCGCATGCTCCTCGTATGGGTCACTTGAACACTCGTAATGTGAGGAATATGAGAGAAGAATTCGATAACAAATTGAAAATATTCGGGAGTACATTTGGAATCAGTGGGAAAACATGATAATTCAACGCTCCTGCACTGAAGAATGATAGGTAGCTTGTTATAAATGACGTTCACTAGCACTAAAATGGACTCAGCTGCTGTTATCTGAAATAAGAGTTCACGATGGCAGTGTAAAAGGTTATAAGAGAAAACCCTGATATATGGATGATTCCCTGCAATAAATCACAATAAAATTGGGTATGAAAAAGTTAAAAAGAAGGAACATCTTCAGATGGGATCATTAAAAGTCCAAGTTTGCCCTTTCATTCGAATGAAACATAACAATGAACATATGAATTAAAATATAGATCAATCTCAAAACAAATGCACTCCAAAGTCAACTCGAAGAACATAGCATAGGTCAATAAGTTAACTATATAGGGCGACTATAGTTGTCACGTACGTAGTCTTTCCCTTGATTTAATAGAGACGTAGTCAAATAAATCAAAGATATTGTTTCCGGAAATTAAATGCCCGATATTAACGGCTGCCTAAATGTTCTTGACAGCAGCACTTGCAACGATCAGCACGTACGAAAAGTCAAGTTTGCATGAAAAATTTACAAAGAAATACTCGCTTCAATTTCCGTAGATTTAAGTCATTTAATGCTAAATTTGTTCCCACTACAAATAAAGAAGAAACGAGCAAAGAACTCAATTCACCGGTGAGTTGAACTGAACATAGTATAAATTAAGTTATGAATATGAAAAAAATCAGAGATAAAAGTTGAAGTTGATTACTACACGAATGTAAGTTCGTAGATTACTCACTTTCTCGACTGACTTCTTTTGAACCGTTACCTGGCCACGTGGAACAGAGTGAACGATTGTTAATTATGCTGTGAGCTTGATGAATAAACTTCAAGTTAGGTTTTTATTGTACTTTATTTTGATAAATAATCTATTCTAATTCTGAAGTTTAGTTCAGCTGTGTTAAATTAAGTTTCCCATGTGGACTCAGATTGAATATAATGTAAAAAAATATAACTCAGTACTCAGTGCAGTGAGTGACAGAGAGCGCATTTTCTCGTCGACGAACACTTGTGAGGTCACGGACGGACGGACAGAGAGACAGACGGACTGACGGACGGACATGGCGAGCACAATAGTGAATTTTTTCCATAAACGAGAAAATGCGCTAAAATGCATGATATATGTAATTAAAGCTATATATTTTTAATAACTAGACCGGATTTTGACTAAAAAAATCTGACAGTTAAGAGCCCACCTTGTTGAGATCGTCTTGGGCATCAGGGGGCGGAGCAGGCAGAGCGGGGGGACATGCAGCCATGGTGCCGCTGCTGGGGCAACTCTGACCATGTTGCTCTGCCATGTTGCTCTGCCTGACGCCGTCCTGTAGCTCTGATGGGGGCGGCCACTTGTTACTGAGGCTGTTGCGCCGCCAGCAGCTCTCGCCCTGCCACTCTGCCTTCCCTTCGTCGCCTGAACTGCGCTCTACGCTGCCACGCGGTCTGTGTACATGGCGGGAAAGTGTCATGGGGTCTGTGTACATGGCGGTAAAGTGTCATGTGGTCTGTGTACATGGCGGGAAAGTGTCATGTCACTTTACATGACACTTTACATGTCATGACATGTAAAGTGTCATGTCACGATCTGAACATTGAACTGTGCTCGACGCTCCCACGTGGTCTGTGTACATGGCAGTAAAGAGTCATGTGGTCTGTGTACATGGCGGTAAAGTGTCATGTGGTCTGTGTACATGGCAGTAAAGTAACACGCGCACTGTGCGCACGTTGCTTAGGCGCTCCTCGGCGTGCTGTGTGCATGTTGCCAGCTTCTCCTGGGTTGTAAATTACACTTAATAATTTAATTTTTAATTATTCTGTCTGACGAACTGCTTATGCAGTTCGTCAAACGGAATAATTATACCATTCCATCGGCAGAATAATTGTAATGTATAAAAATCATACTTGCCATGCAAAAAAAAATAATAATCCATCAGAAACGATGAATAGTAATTTAAAAGCGTCGTAGAATTTACAATCATATATGAAATTCAGACGATGGAATGTCATCATGGGTTTAAGAATTTCCAAGAATGAAACATCTGGCAGGTGGCAGCGTGCACCGATGAGACGGTGTGGGACGTCTCAGAAATAGATTGCTTAGTCACGGCCATCCCCAACCCGTGCTGCAATCATTGCTGCCGTGTGCTGTGACCACAGCAGCAATCACTGAATGCTATGAGCGACAGCAGCAATCACTGAATGCTATGAGCGACAGCAGCAATCACTGAATGCTGTGAGCGACAACTGCAATCGCTGAATGCTGTGAGCGACAGCAGCAACTGTCTCTTATACACATCTAGATGTGTATAAGAGACAGCGACAGCAGGCAATGTTGTCATGGTGCTGGCAACAGCAGGTAATGTTGTCATGATGCTGGCAACAGCAGGTAATGTTGTCATGGTGCTGGCAACAGCAGGTAATGTTGTCATGGTGCTGGCAACAGCAGGTAATGTTGTCTTGTCATAGTGCTGGCAACAGCAGGTAATGTTGTCATGGTGCTGGCAACAGCAGGTAATGTTGTCATGGTGCTGGCACTGTCTCTTATACACATCTAGATGTGTATAAGAGACAGGTACATGGCGGTAAAGAGTCATGTGGTCTGTGTACATGGCGGTAAAGTGTCATGTGGTCTGTGTACATGGCAGTAAAGTGTCATGTCACGATCTGAGCACTTGTTATATTTTACATATCCTGTGCAAAATATATGTTCAGATTTGAAATGCCTAGCTCCATATCGAACCCGGTGGAAGTCTAGTAGCTACTTCAAACTATCGCCAGTCATGAAAAGATCCGGTCAAATGACACGAGTTTAGATCTTCTGAGAACAAGGCACGAAAAGGAAAAGAATCGGCGACAGGCCACATCAGGCCTACACTTCAGAGCCGACATCATTATGTTATGTTATGTTATGTCAACTTACATGTCAGGTGACGTGTGTGTCATGTTATATGTTTCAACGCGTGCTTAGTCATACAACGCCTTGTTGAACTTGCATGTCAGGACTCAGGCGACAATTTAAGCAAAGGAACAATGCATCATTGCAATCCTCTAAGATACACTGCAAAGAATGACATGCACCGCTGTAAACTAAACTTTATATTAATATTAATGATGGAGAAGAAGATAAATATCGTTCACTTTATTATTATATAATATTTTAGACCTGAACAAATGCCAACCTCGGACGGATATTCAATTTAATCATCAGCTTCCCATTGTAAAAACAATATGTGTAACATAAGTTATGTTGTTAATAAGAAAACAACATGCAGCACAACAACGTGCGTTCAGCAACATGCAGTACAACAACAGCAGGTAATGTTGCCATGGTGCTGGCAACAGCAGGTAATGTTGTCATGGTGCTGGCAACAGCAGGTAATGTTGTGCAATCACTGAAGCTGAGCATGTTATGACAAAAAAAATCCGTGACCAACTGACCGACTCTGGCCAAATCAGGAGCCTCGGTCGTCACGAGAGTCGCTGATATACCTAGCGCATTAGCTGAACATTAGCTTAGCTAATGCGCTAAGAACGCAGAAGCTGAACATTAACTTAGCTAATGCCCTAAGAACGCATTAGCTGAACATTAGCTTAGCTAATGCGCTAAGAACGCATTAGCTGAACATTAGCTTAGCTAATGCGCTAAGAACGCATAAGCTGCACATTAGCTTAGCTAATGCGCTAAGAACGCATTAGCTCAACATTAGCTTAGCTAATGCGCTAAGAACGCATAAGCTGAACATTAGCTTAGCTAATGCGCTAAGAACGCATTAGCTCAACATTAGCTTAGCTAATGTGCTAAGAACGCATTAGCTGAACATTAGCTTAGCTAATGCGCTAAGAACGCACAAGCTGAACATTAGCTTAGCTAATGCGCTAAGAACGCATTAGCTGACCATTGTATAGGTAGCGCAATATTCTGCTGTAAGTGTCAGCCTGGGTATCTAGTGCATGGGGTATCATGCAGCATGTAACTTTTTAACTATAGAAATTAATCGGAATCGACTTTCCCATTAAACTTGTCCGGGCATCTTGTCACGCGTAACATTTGTGATTTGTATTGAGGCAAATTATGTTTATTTTTGCATGATGGTGTTTGAGGCAATGAAATCTTAGTAGAGCATTCAATTCAATGATGTAGTGTTTTGCTTTCTTTTCTTAAGCCCTGCGAAATTTATTATCGGTTTCTTATAGCAATCAGTGACAATTAAATGGTATAACTACAGCTTTGAACCTGGAGCGATTCCATTCGTGGTCACATATTTATAGATCAAGCACCACCAACACTCATTATATTGATCATGGTTGAACTATATAAAATTGACCCACGTTTCGAGAAATTTTAACACCGTTCTGAGCATCTTCAATGTGACGTCACTTGTCTCGAAAAACGTAAAAAAAATGTCGTATGTGTCGTCAATTAATTGTTAAAAGGGTCGCTTTTGAACAATATAAAATAATAGACCTCCAATTTTTAAAGAATTTTGTCCAAAATAGCAAGCAACAAGTCTTGTTCATAACCATCCAGCGTCAGGAATCAAATTTGTCGTACGTAAAATGAATACAACGAAAGTAAAACCTCTGGGGCTGACCGATCAACTTCGTGCTGCGCTAATGGCTGTCACTTCTCCGGGACTATACTTTCAAAAAAAAGTTAAGAGATCGTAAGTTCATCAGCCAATCACTGACGGCCTTTCAAGCAAAATCCACCAATCATAGACAAGAAAATAGAGCGTAAGTACTTACGTTCACTTAGCGAGTTTTGAAAGTATATACCCTGGTCATCCGTCTGATGTTCTGAGAAATATAAAAGCGTATTCAAGAAAATTCAGTTTTCGCCATCTGAATTGATTTTTGCATCTCTTTGATCAATATTATTCATTGTTTTTACCTTTTTGATGAATCTCCTCGTAATTTCAAATCGATATAATATGATCGGTTATTTCAGTGTCACTTAATTTATATAGATAATGAACAGGAAAGTAAACCAGCATTAGCTTAAAATAAAACTGCAAAAATCACAGAGATGCATAAATAATAGCTTGACGAAAACGTGGTATATCGGAGGGGCACTTTACTATTTATTTAGCCGTTTACATAGTTAGACTGATGGCCGCCATTAAATACCTTCAGAAATCAGTTCACTTAGATGGTCGTTTTCTTTCCCATTTATTTGATTAAGCGCACAAAACAATTGTATTTTGGCACCGGCAATGTGTTAAGCAAGTGACTATAACTGTGATCAACATTGACGACAGTTCAAGCATGCAATGACAAATAATTGGAAAATTCTAAAACGATTTTAGACAAATATTGTTATTTTCATGTAGAGCGATGTAAGAAAAGTTTTGAGACAATATAATTAACAAGGATTCAAGCAAAAATACTTAGAAGATTTGTAAAAAAAACTCTTGAATGATTTACACAGGGAATGCTTAAAAGATTAGAATACAAGCTGGAATTACTTAAGGAAAGGGATAAGCGGAAGACAAAATGAATTTTATTTATTTTTACGATGTGTTAAGTTTTGGTCAAATTTTGGTGTTTGGATTGGTTTTTGGGAAAGACTTGCGATTAATAACACAGTTATTACAGTTAAGTTTTGTTTTGTTGTTTTGTTTTGTTGTTGTAAGTTGTAATACAGTTAAGCATGTGAGTGAATATGACGAAATTAGGCACATGGTAAGCTTAAATGGACAATATCGATGCGAGCAATTGTGATGATCTGAAGATCAGATCTTGCTCAATTCGTAGGCATGCAGTGAGCGCACAAATGCCGTAGTTAGTCCTAGCAGGCAGGACTGTAAAGCGAGGTGGTCAGTACCTGACTTTATACATGTGAGGAAACATTGCTGCTTCTCGGCTGGCCGCGGTCTCGTTCGCTGAAACAAAATTTCCACGTCAATGAAATAATAATAACTGAGAGCTAATGACTTTATTTTAGTCTGAAATTGAAATGTGCGAAATAATGTAAATATATTACTCACGTTATTTCGGTCTTCTACTTTGAACTTAAACTGGGAATTCATTAAAGAATCGAAGTTTAATCTCAAAAACGACGCAGGAAAAACGTGGATAAGCAAAGGAATCAGAAACTGTACACGACGGTGCGACACAGCGATCGATGTATTTGTGTGTCATCACTGCAGTCATAACCCAGACTCATATCCCATACTCATAACCCATACTCATAACCCATACTCATAACCCATACTCATAACCCATACTCATAACCCAGCAACAGCAGGTAATGTTGCCATGGTGCTGGCAACAGCAGGTAATGTTGTCATGGTGCTGGCAACAGCAGGTAATGTTGTCATGGTGCTGGCAACAGCAGGCAATGTTGTCATGGTGCTGGCAACAACAGGTAATGTTTTGACGCTGACACACAATAAGTTTTTCAGCAGCAATGCGCGTGAATGCCATTAAATATTTTCACAAATAACTCGTAAACAATTCGATCTTGTGTCGTCCGTCAGAAGAGTTGTCCGTAGTCAACTGATAAATGGATGTAGATGATGAGATAAAAGAGATAAAAGAGCCCTGTTATATATCTGATGGTGCCCTTTGCGCTGTAACCCACTGTAAATAAACGATAATTAGACCTGTTGAAAGTGCGAGTTTTGAATTAAGCCTTTAGGAATGCGCATAAGCATTTCTAAATTACGCTTTGGTGGCCTCTGCGGGTGTACATGTAACTGAATGCACATTTATAAAACATTACCTGATGATAACTGTGTTAGAAATCTACTGTAGCACCGCAGCATTCCATTCGTTAATCGCGTACGCGCAATATGGATCATAAAGATCACGATCATAAAGCTCACGATCATAAAGCTCACGATCACAAAGCTCACGATCATAAAGCTCACGATCATAAAGCTCACGATCATAAAGCTCACGTAACCCATACTCATAACCCATGCTCATAACCCGTAGC
This sequence comes from Hyalella azteca, assembly GCF_000764305.2. Taxonomy (NCBI): domain Eukaryota; kingdom Metazoa; phylum Arthropoda; class Malacostraca; order Amphipoda; family Hyalellidae; genus Hyalella; species Hyalella azteca. The sequence continues at coordinate 2,908 of NW_025934664.1, read as the reverse complement.
CTTAACCCATACTCATAACCCATACTCATAACCCATACTCATAACCCATACTCATAACCTATACTCGAGTCACAACAGAAGTTCGAGAAATGAAATAAATTAAGAACAGGCCGGGCTATAACAAATCGAGTCCATGGACTTGACGTCAGTTCGTGATACTAAAATACTGAAGATCGCCTAAATGCAAACTTATATAACATCGCTAATTGCATTGAGGGTAATTAAGGTTAATGTAACGACCTCAGCTCCATAGTCATTGTGTTTGGTAAAATTTTAATATCAATAAGGAGACTGTGATAATATTACTGCTGAACTACTGGCCCTTACACGAAACAAAAAAGAAACATTTCAAGCCAGCTGCTGCTAATTGATATATAAAAACACCCTTGCTCACCAGCTGGTTGCCGCCGATCCTTGAACATCGTTCAGTCGGTAGATATATACGATAAACATTACTAAATCATTGCTGGTCACTATTGATACACAAACGATAATACTGAAAATATGATAGTTTTATTAAAGAATCAAACCTTTAATGATGAACAGTTTGCTGTTGAAATTAAGACATTGTGTTGCTCACAGCTGGCAGCCATTGGCGCTAACATAGCGCGGGTGTACGGCTGGTCACCGTAGCACAAATGCCGTACAAGATTAGCACGTTTCGTAAAGCTAGCAAGTCTTTAGTGAGGTACTAGACTCTATTAGTGCAGTAGAAGCAATGTACGCCTATAAAAATTTAAGATTATACATATGTCCTGTTCTACACTTCTGATGAGGTTTCCTAAATAAAAATGAAAATCACACAACTGTGCTTGGTTTCATTTTAAAGGTCAGCCACGACATTTTTCCCAGCTAAGCTTAAAATTTTAGCACTTAAGAGAATTTATATTAATTTGGGTTTATATTTTTTGTGTACAGGTCCTGAAATTTAGTCGTGATGATTTTAACCACCCTCAGCAAGCTCACGGACAATCCTGGACCTATGTACACTTTGTCGCTCGAGTGACGACATTCAGTTATGAATTAATCAAACTATAATATCTAGTTTAATTATACCACACTTATACTTGGTATGGTATAATAATTATACTTGGTATAATTATTATAATACTATAATTATATAGTATAACTATAGTATATACTAATATAATACTAATAATTATATATAATATACTATATATATATAATTATTAGTTTATAATTAAATAATAATATAATTATATACTGTAATATAATTATATAGTATAGTTATATCATATAATACTTGGTATAATTAATATATGGTATGAAATTTAAATAGAGTTTAACAGCGATCTGCTCCCCGCGGAAGCTGTGCGTGTGCCACAGTCACTGCAACGTAAATAGCTCGCGACGAGCGCATTCCTGGGGCGCTGCTAACTAGTCTCGAGACCTGGCGCTACTTTGAAATGTAGCGGCGCTACCGCTACCGCTACATTGCCTTAAATGTAGCGCCGCTACCGCGACCGCTACTGAAAATGTAGCGGCAGCTAGTAGCTGCCGCTGCATGTAGCACGCTACTGCCCACGTCTGCTAACTAGTCTCGAGACCTGGCGCTACTGGTCGCATTGCAGGACCAATACATTAGCTTCAGTTAGGATGACGATGAATAAAGCTCAAATCTCATGTTTATTTACCCTATGAGGTAAATATGCTTAGAAATAATTGTAATTGCAAAACTCTATATGAAATAAGAATAATTATAAGAATAGTATAATTAGAAATAGGAGCGATGAAAAACATTAGATTTTTAAAATTACGAGCTTCAAGAAAATAAGTTGAAACAGAAAGTCCCCTCGCTTCAGAGTTCGGCGGTATTCACAACTGAATTACAATAACGCATGAAACCTTCAATAAGTCAGTAGGCTATATACCAAAAATCAGCATATGATGAGTAGACGAAGCTATGCAGGAGCATATGTTCAGTCTTAAAATGCAGCTGCTGACACGGACGGCTTAACTCATCCGCTGCTGCTGACACGGACGGCTTAACTCATCCGCGTACGGCAGCCTCAGGGGAGACCTGAGTTCACGACCTACCCACGCTTGCTTAATGCTCCGTGAAGATCTCTGCAATAATGCCCGCATCTCAGGGTATAAAGTGAACCACTTGTCTCACGGTTGTGTTCAGGTTTGAAGGATTTATAATTTGTAAAGAGATAAAAATTATTTTTTGTTGTATTTTAAATGGAAGACTAATTGTCTGACATTTAAAGTATGCGTTATTTTATATATGCGTTTTTTTGTTTCAAAGCCATAAATTTGCTCGCTGTGTGCTATGTTTGGACACGTAACCCATTTTAGAAAGCCGAAACCACGGAGAATAATTACTCGATATTCCCGTCAGAATTGAAGCGTACGGTCTACTAGCTGATGGTCTTCTATTTTTGTACGCCTTCCTGCAACGAGAATAACTTCTTACAGATATTTTAACTTCATTACCTTTATCTTTTCAAATTTTTAAAACTTTTTACTTTATAATAGCTCAAGGTTCAACATTATATACATTAAAGTGTTTCGATAAGTTGCGTTCTTGCCGATGAACCGCGCGCGAGCACACCCCTGCAAGCAGCAGCCACCAACGCTCGGGAATACCGGCCGCCCTCCTCCCACGGATTATTTTTAGCTCCTCTGAGACAAACGCTGCAGGCGGTGCTGCGTGGTAAGCGAGGCCACCGTTCCTATGTCATCTCTTTATTGTACTTAACCACTGTGCCAGTTCATTATACTTTCCGTATTCTAAGTCATCTCTTTATTGCACCTAACTACTGTGCCAGTGTGACATATTCTACTTTCCGTATTCTAAGTCATCTCTTTATTGTACTTAACTACTGTGCCAGTGTGACATGTTCTAATTTCCGTATTCTAAGTCATCTCTTTATTGTACTTA
>NW_025934663.1:0-12475 GCF_000764305.2 Hyalella azteca | reverse complement strand
CTTGGAGGTGAAGGGTAAGAGTAACTTTCTACGTATATGATCGAAAAGTCTGTTCGATGCATACGGGATTTATCGTATGTTGTTCTGAACTCATTTCATCTCGACTAGAATAAAAATATTGGAGTTTGTATGCGGTAACAAACACAAGAACTGAAGAAGATCATTTCGTGCCATTTCGTACAAGGAGACGCACTAATTCTAACTCTTAAGTTATCCATTCGCTCATAAATAAATAAATAAAAAACTGCCGAAATAACCGGAAGAAAAATAGAATTTATATTCTAATTTTCGCGGTACATAAAAAACAGTGATTGATCAGATTACTACAAATCTGGAAAGGCAATCAGCTAGTACCAAAATTTATTCCCGTTTTAAAATGTAAACGGAATTTGAAAATTTGCAATTCATTCTTATCAGACATTTGTGTAATTATTGTTAAAAATTTTCTCAATTTTTCTAAATTTTCAAAAATTTCCTAAATGTTTTATATGTTATTAAGACGATTTGTAAACGAAAATTGTAAGTGAAAAAAGCATAAAAGAAAAGCATCTTGAATCCCCGCAAATTAGAAAAGATTTTCGAAAATATCAGCCTGATTATTCGTAGTGTGAAGATTAAGTGAACAAAATTTCGATTGAAACTTTTCTCTAAAATTAAATCGAGTTGCGAGGCATAAGTTGGAGTTTTATGTCGTTTAATTTCTCTAGTTTTGTTGCTGAACAATTTCCTTGTAATTAGTTTGCGAAATTAGCTGGAATTTCCCAAAACCATCTCATAGATCCAAGAATTGAAAAATATCTTCTAGTTTGAGATGTTATTTTGATTATTTGCTGAACTCAAACTATTCTAAACTATTTGATTATTATTTGCTTTTGATTATTACTAACAAATCTGATGATCATCTTAGTTCAGCAAGCGTTCGTAATGATGATGGTAGAATTTTATTAATTTATTATCTGTATGTTTTGTCTCTATTTTTAAAGATAATTTCACTTAATAATTCTGTAGATATTTGATATTTCAAGAAATGATGTTGATATAAATGTCTGATTAATATAAAATTCAAGACATTTCTCATGATTCGCAGTGAAAAACAACTAGTTTAAGGAAAGCTGTAGCCCGCCACCTACATTGACTGGATAGACGATCACACAAAACGAGAATGCGTGTTTAACAGAACTCAAAATTTATTTCCTTGAAAAATTTATTTTTCGAGCTACTGTGTAGTCGCAGAAGGTTCAAAGAAGTCAGTGGAAAGTCTTTATGAAAAATTTAATTATCCGCACTACGTAATTGCTTTAAATTTTAGAGTCATCTAGTAACTTTTTGTTTCCTTCTATACGACAAATGATAATAAAATTGCGTTTCACGAGAACGTCTTGTATTTCTATTTAGGCTACAAAATTAACGTATATTACTGTTAATCGTATTCGTCAAAAACGGTTCTACGTAATACTCCTACTCCCTATGTTTCTGTATACATTTTCATTAAGGAATTTACTGTAAATTCCGGGCTTTTCTTAGATTTAACTCAATGGTCTAAGTTTTCTTGGTAATTAATTACTCGCTGGCATTCCTCTCAAGTATTCTAAAGAGCTGGTAAAATCTTGGGTCCTTGCCCACTCGCGAAATAGTCGCAGGGATGGAGTTTCTGCATTCATATTTTATTTGAAATAAACTTGTGCAGTTTTGAAGTAGAGCAAACTATGAATCATAAAAGTCCAAGATTCCAGGACAAGGAAATACGCTATTTTATTCTTATTTTTGTCTTTTTACCATGAATAACTGTGTTTACATAGGTCATAATTCATAAAAAATCACTCTTGACTTTTATTTCGTGTTTTGTTATACTTTGCAGTTCGCATAAGTTTTAAATTTAACGTTCTGCTGATGTTTTTTGGCAAATATTTGTTCCATGCAATCTTGGTAAAATAATTAATTCAGTCATGATCGCAAAAAAAGTTTTAAATAGTGCCTCATTTTTTGGGCATTCAGTTGTTAAAATTCGTTACAAAATTATTTATATCTCACTATTTGAACAGGATTCCATTAGTGAATTCACCATTATCATCAAGATAAGGTGTCTTTTCAATTACGAACAAAGACAGACACAGCTGATAATAGGACCAAACCATCAAAATAATTTGTGTTTTCTGCTAATAAATGTTTTATAATGAGATAATCAGTATCAGGGTTGAATTGCTAAAAAACTTATACTGCATCAAAGCTCAAACACAACATTTGGCCGCAAACTATTCATACTTGAACAAAATTTGACACGTGTATGATATTATTCCAATATGCGTTCATTTTTTAATGATGCGTGCCCAAAGCATTGCATTTTTCTATTGGCTCTTCTCTAGACTATGAAACTGACGAAGGAAGGCATTGGCTGAATATCGGAACAGCCATTTCGGCCCAGGGCCATAAAATATTTCAAAGGGAAGAAAAACATTCGAAAGTCTTCAGTTCGGCTTTCTTTACAAAACACTGCCCTGTTCCAATCAGCTTATAAGTACTTAAAAGATGAGAAACTTCCGCAGATGCCCTAAATTCCTTTTTGAAATTTCTTCTGTTTCGCCAAGACGAAAGGTTCATAATCGAAAAATTTCAACACTAAAAATGTTATCGAATTCATTCACTTCAATTGCAATGTAAATTGTCTTTATTTTTCTTTTTTTTCATAAAAGGCACGACTTCTGTTTATAGTCAATAAACTGGAAATTCCCTTCAATTAATCCTTCCACTCAAAACCGAGCGCCGCACAAATAATTGAATCTGAATTTGACCGAATGGTTTCATTCAGCCAGCAATTCTTTTGCATCTTCTTCTGTATTACTACCAACTTTCTCGGTGCCACGATTTAAACATTAGAAACGAGTGACCTTATGACCTGACAGGGTTCGGTTCTGCAAACTGTTCCAGAAAAATGAGGAGTCATGTCAGAGGTGAACATTTCAATTTATTGGACACCCCGGCTGCAGGTTAACTGAGTCCAACACGTCCAGACCCTTGACGCCAGCATTGCTTGATCATTAAAATTTGATCCCTAAAACTAACCGATTTGTTGGCTCATTGTGCCTTAAAGAGCTTTTTAAACGCAGCAACTGATCTGATATACAGGTCTAATCAATTGTCTGACAGGTCAAAGATTGATATACAATACAATAGATATACAAAGTCAAGTCTTGATATTTGTCAAGTCAAAGACAATTGATCAGATATACAGGTCTGATGCGATCGGTAATTCAAAGCCCACCATGAACATGAATTTCTAAACTAACATGAAATGGAAAAGCGGTTACGTGGTAGATAAAAGATTGTCACTTTAATTCTTCACATGCGTGGAAAGTCAATAATCCATAATATATCTTTTATTTGCTCATCGCCTGGATTTCTAATAAAAAGAATATTACGATAATATATAGTTAAGAAAAGTAAGAAAGCCTGTGCACCATCAACAGCGATGGGCAAACTTGTCTTCCAGGTTTTTACGATCATTACTGATTAACATTATTGACTTGAGTTGGTGTACTCGGGTTTAACGCCTAAAAAGTGCATAGAAATAGCTGGATTAGCGCGATAAATTCAAATTGTTCTCTCAAGTGCAAGTGGAGTCTGGACGAACTCAGTAGGATAGGAAGTCTATAACCGGTGCTGGCAGCAGCGACAACAGTTAAGGACTCAGGGCGTGAAACCTTGCCACTCAATGTAGCGAAGAAATCCATTCGCGTGATGATAGATTTATTACAAAAAGCAATAATATTATTGACTTATTTCTAATTGTTTTTGCCATGCTTGAAACTCATTCAGGTGTAATTCCACTAAACTTTTCGAAATTGCTGGGACTAAAAAACTTTCTTTTTCTTCTCTTCATTCTACAGACCTATTTGGGGGACTTGAACATGTTATCTTGTGCAAGAAATCATGGCTGACTGTGTTAGATCTTTGCTGCAGTTTGATTAGTGTTTTATCACGAAAACTCCTCTTCAACTATAAACTTTTTTCTCAACAACTTGCTTGAAGAAGTTTTTCCGACAATTTCTCTGAAGAAGTTTTTTCCCAGCAACTTGTTCGAAGGAACTATGCCGCATTGGCGAATAAAAGTTGCTGCAATGCGAACTTGGCCATTGCAGCTCTTCTGAAAGATTAATGATAGTTACACAAACGACGTATCAACCAAAATCATTATTGGGCGCTCCTCACCTCGCTTATGGCTTGTAGGGAACGTTGATTAAGAGTTTAATGCCCCAAAATGTTTTTCTCGTTTATGTCTAGCTTGGAAAGGTAAAATTCTTTTTATAGAGAGTCTTTCTATGAGAATTTTTTGTGTGGCTGAATAATACCTGAACGAACCGCTGACAACAAAGAACTGCGTTTGTCTTATGTCTGCAAATTGGGTCATCAGTTCCACAATTTTCTGATCAGTAATTATATGAAGAGAAACTCTATTGATATCTTATATGACTTTCAAGCAAATTTCGATTAATTCAGGCTCGAGACAAACTTTGTATATGTATTTATGTGATAACAGGTGATAAGGCTTCTGTTTTGTAGCTTGTATAAATTTTGGGATTTTAAATTAGAAAATTGTCGAACTGCTCTAAAAGATCACTATGAAGAATAAAAGATCACTCTAACGAAACTCATTCTCTCACTTTTTATCTGGTCCATTTACTTAGAGGCAGCCACTTTAAAAGAATACACAACAACAACAAGTTAGTACTTAAGGACAATAGCCTAATGCTATAAATTAGAGCCTAATTAATACATTGTTTTGGCATAAGGGTGTTTTTGTACCTAAAAATTACCTGGCCCGGTCATCAGACCAACAAAGTTTTGAAATTTGTTCTCAGCTCAGACTTGAATCTTAACACGAATCTTAAACACATCATGATCAAGAATGATGACCCTGTCTTAATATTCAGTATGAACAACTATAGGCCAATTATGTATGGGTTAATGGTTCAATTTACTATATCATAAGGCCACCGCTCGTCTCCCAGACCCACAGCAGATGAGCAACACTGGCGGAGAAGCGAAATGATTTTCCTACTAAACATTCGCTCATTCGTGAAATAAAAGAGTTTTTGTCCAAATAGCGATACATTTTTTGCCCCTGATTGCATCTTACTGGCCCTGTTCGGCCCGCATCAATGCTATGTTCGTTCTCTGCTCATGGTTAAAAAAGTGTGACAAGATTCGGACAATATGAAATTCGTTTTTCTCAGTGTGGCTGACTGGCTGAGAAAGCGGTAATTCCCTTCGCTTACGACTTTCTAAACTAAAAAAATAATTTTTTAAACGTTTGACATTCTCTTGGCATACTTTAATTATTGCACTATTTAAAAATACTAGAGTTATTTTGAGCGAATCATTTAACTCATGAGAATCATGAGCTTATTAAAAATTAAGTTGAAAAAATATTCACGTATTGTTACGTTGAATAGTATATCGTATATTCAAATTCGCATGTTCACGATTAGCTTGAATGACACGTTTTTTTAATGAATTATCTCTTAATTCCTATTATAAATTTAAAAATTGGCCNCTACTACATCTGAGGATGGGATCGGTGAAGATATCGAAGTAAGTGTAGATCAATTCTTATTAATTAATTATTCGTCTCAGGAGGCTGTGTTCCTTTATTATTAGTTCGTTTGCCACCGCTCGTGTCTAAGATTTCCCTCACCAGGGATATCGTCTTGAATTATTGAACGTAAACCAACTTGGTTTACGGTAGAAAGTGATAAATGTTATCGAGGTTCATACGCTTTGCACTCAGTAATAATGCCTAGCACATCAATCTGCTACATGGATGTTCGAAAAATGTTGTAATCCATATTGTATTGTTATCATATATTGTCGAAGGTCAAGCTCTTACAGGGTACATGGATTATCCTATTTCATAGAGAAATTAATGTAAATAGTTCTCTGTAAATCACATATTCTGTAATTTATTTGGTCAAATTGGCACCATATCTTGTATTTAATCTTGTATCTTCAATCTTCTTGTAATATTAGTATCTTAATATCTTGTATTTCTTCATAAATATCGGCATTCTGCAAAACTTTCGAGCCTTTATAACCTTTGCGTAACATGAATTATTTTTGTGCATGAGAGCTGTTTTGACCATAGCCTTTTAGTCTTCCAATATGTTTGAAAATCGTTCTCTTCAATTTTAATTTCTGAAGTTATTTAAATGTCAGGTTAAGTTCCGCAGACTATTACTTTGTGAGTTTGATCTAGCATCGCTCACAGGATATATTTGAGAAACTTGTGCAGCTTAAAACTCCCGCTTGCCTTTAATTGTTTTGAACAAATTCCAATTAATCTGGTTACGCTTGTTCTTAGGTTTGATTTGATAGCGCATTCGTTACCGCAATGTAACTGTAGCTGAATTTGACTTTTACATAAATCGCTAAAAATATTTTGTTTTCTCCTTGGCATTTGATTGATTCGGCCACAAATGAAATTATAAGTAATTAGTAGAAGTATTCTTGAATTTTCGTGAGATTACTACGTTTTAATAATTTTTTACTCGTTTGTATATCTAATTTTATATTAGCAAAGATCTCATTTAGAAAAAACTTGTGTTTGTTACTTCTATATAATGTTCTCTTACATGAACATTTATAAGTATTGGTAATACTTTAATTACAGAGAATACGCAGGAAACTTGTTCATGAAGAGACGTATTCAATTTAGTTTTTTTTACGCGTCTTAAAAATATTTTCTGTTCTCATGATTGAGTCTTGGCGGATTTATTCCTTTAAGGGCGAGTTGAGAAATAAGAGGCATCCAAATCATCTCGAAATTTTATATCGAAGTTGCGTTTTCCTAGCTAGACTTTTCTTAGAACTATTCAGACCAGAGTCACCTACTTAACGCTGTAGAACTGTTCAGACCAGAGTCACCTACTTAACGCTGTAGAACTATTCAGATCAGAGTCACCTACTTAAGGCTATAGAACTATTCAGACCAGAGTCACCTACTTAACGCTAGAGAACTATTCAGACCAGAGTCACCTACTTAACGCTGTAGAACGTAGAACTGTTCAGACCAGAGTCACCTACTTAACGCTGTAGAACTGTCCAGACCCGAGTCACCTACTTAACGCTATAGAACTATTCAGACCAGAGGCGACTATAAGTTGACTATGTGGCTGCCTTGTTCAGACGTACGTGTCGCTCGTTTTTCTTTAGGTTCCACACAAACACAAGATTTCATTAGTCAAAGGATGATCTTGGGCAATTTTATGAAACTTCAAGGCCATGAAAAGTTGCAAAGGAATTAGAAAATCCTACCAGTTCATTGAATTCTTGTACTATCTTCATTTCACCACCGTGTGATATTGTCGCAACCTGAAAAGAGAATAGATCATTCACAGATTAGACTGGTTATTTTGGAGGGAAAGTATATGGGTCCTCCTGTATCAACTCCTGAGCGTCACACATTTTAATAAAGTCTTACCAGTGTTAGCTTAGTTTAAATATTTTGTCGAAGATGACCGTTATAAATTTCGGGTTTGGCAAATTCTTGATTGGTTGAATTCCCTCTCTATCTGAATCTTCCATTTGAACAAGAAAATGTTTGAATATCCTGCTTGCCTTTACACAAAACCTAACAGATTGAGTAGCTGTGAAATTTACCCGTGTGTGGAATGGAAAAGATTCATGTCTCCTTGTGAAGCACCGCATGATAAATTCATTTATTCATTCATCAATATTGTGATTTTGTGTAGATTTTGGGACCCATGCAGTGACACAAATAAGCTTTTAAAGAACGATGTTGTTCACGAATGACTTGCTAACGCCATTAATGGATGTTAAGCGATGATAACCTTATACCTTAGGCTTTACGAAAATGAAATTATTTTCAATCGTTCATCAAATAATTGTCTAAGAACTATGAAGACTGAATAGCAATTTTGTCCGTTAATGTCAACGTGAACTAGAGGTTACTTCAGCTGAAATTCTGAAAACGTGAAATTCCGACGAACTTTGAAAGAAAATTCCTTTATCAAGCAGAGGAAAAAAAATTTCAAAGCGATTTTATTATGTAAATTTTTTTACATCATTGAACCTGAAAAGCACGTGTCTGTTTATACGTAGGAATTGATAATATCTTTTTTGAAGCAATTAGACGAATGCTGTGAATGCAATTTATCATTGTCATCATAGACATGAAAATTTTAATTATAATTTCTAATCATACATTAAAGCATGACGGAATATCATTATTTTGTGCTTATGAAAAATAATTTTCCCGGGATTGAATTTTACGCACACAGACATAGTTTCAAAGTTAAGATACTTCCATAAAAATTCAGTAATTATTCAAGAATTCAAAGAAATTGTAAGATATTCTGATTCCTTTTCAACCTTTTTATGACATTGAAGTTTCATAAAATTGCCCAAGATCATATTTTAACTAATGAAGTCTAGTGTTTGTGAGGTACCGAAGAAACTCGAGAGTTGACGAGGCAGCTCCATAGTCAACATAGTTGAAAGTAGGTTAAAAAGAGATCGATAATCCTTTCTTTCACAACATTCTCAGCCACTTTCTGCTTGCTCCTACATTCGAAGACCTAAACTATGCGGAACAAAAGCCAATGATGATAAAGCTTGGTTTTAACCTCTTTGCGTGTGGTATGAGGATGGCTTCAATAGCTGACCGGTACAACGTGACCGGTAATCCTCTCCAAATCTGCTCTTGAGGAGTAGAGCTTGTCTATGAAAACGGAGACTTTTCCTTCCTAATGAATGCAATAAAAAACAGTCACTTGAATTGACTTTTCACTAATGATTACCGTTGACTTTTTTAACCTAAAGTTATTAAAATTGGATTATTTCCTAATTTCTCATTTATCAAATTTTTTTCGGAGACGCATTAGGTGTTTTAGTTAAAAAATGTAATGCTAATTTTTTGTGTTTTTGTTTAGAGTTTCCACGCAATTAAAATTTCTGGCAATCATGTTGAGTATTACTATTGCAGCAACATCATCAGCGCACGTCTTTCTGAGGGAAATAGATGTTACATTTTATCTTCTGATATTTGCATCTTGTATAATGTATGTTTATTTTTTAATCAGATAGTTGATAATATATTCGGGGTACCGTTTTTTTGTGTGCTCGATACCTATTAAACTCGCCACATCAATGTCGTGATGATGTCAATTGTTACTTTTCTTTGGAGGAAGAGTTTGTTTCATAATTGCATTTCCTGATATGAACTAATTAGTATTCCTTAGTGCACCCAAGTTCGTAAAATCGCTAGTGACTGTTGTGAAGACGCGTATCACGGCTTAAAAGTTGTCCGGGAAGCATCGGAGATGGCCTCTGGCAAGACAGCTCATTAAACTTTTGCTGTTTGTGTTGTGTCTGAACGCAAGGCTCCACACAAACACTGGCGTGCCATCGTTTGGCCTCAACCCAGTCAAAAACACGGGACGTGGCACCGGCCATTGCAGGCTAATGGCTTTACGACGATGGTATATGGTGACGGCGAAGTGTCTACTTTTCCACGAATAATCGTTCCCTTTAAGAGCACCGGCCATTGCAGGCAAATTATGCCATTGCCTCAGTACCCGAAAACGGAATACTCAAACTTTCATGCGATTGAGAATGAATATTTAGCACCATTGTACTGCTAATAAAATCGGAAATATATCGCCGAAAGTGTCGAGGATTTCTTACGCTCTCCTACCTCATATTCTTCTCTTAAAAACTGGCAACTCTCCGACACAGGAACATTTGCTTTACAATTCACTTACCTTCATTCACACGAAGCGAAAATTTTAAATTTGAGTGTCAAACTTATTAACTCCACTCGGAATACATTATATTATCATTGTATTGATTAGACATGTGGCAAGCGTGACAAGATTGTAAAGTACAAGCCTCCTCTTGTAATAAGACAGCCACTCAACAGTTCAGGACATTCAAGGCTGCTGCACCATATCGCTCAATTTCTTTCGTCTTTGAACGTTGGCACTATGATCAGCATTCCTTTCTGTAATATATACAGATGAAACTCGCAGTAAAAATCAGATCTAAGTGTCTTTCAAAAAACCTACCGCCGTCAGTTTTGTACAACTGTAAATTCATAACATATTACTAGACTGATTTTCGTACAGTCTGTAATTATTTTTGATAAACTTCATATGTTACTTATGAACCATGAGCTTCATATATACCAAGAAGAATGTCTTATTAATTCAAAACAATCTAAATTACGCAAGTATGTACATTTGAATTGAAAATTAATGTTTTTGCTTATTATTTATTTTAATGGCATACTCTTTTTTTGGCTGATGGGTTCTGGTTATGATGAAAAGTATTCCGTTCATGGAGCATGGCATTGGAGATGCATTTTATTTTTCTCTGTTCCAAGAGCGCAGTTTTTTTATTTATTTTATTTTTCTCCGTTCCATTCTGTAGCGCAGTCTATCCAAATGGATAATTGATGCCAGCTAATTAGTGATTAATTACTTAGCAGCTTATATCAATGCTGTGATCCAAGTCGCACTAGTTGACAATGTTGAGTGTTGAATCATTTCAGTTGCGCTTTTGTGTAATTGGTAAATAATAAAGTTAGCTCAAATTCATATAGTCAATTTTACTTCAATTATAATACGCGTTTAACGATAACCGGCATATTTAAATGAAACAAATATTTAACAAAATATTTTCTACTGTGTAAATCTATATCCGCGCAGACTAAAAACAACGAACTTTCTGAAGCTCTATCCCTCATTAAAATGCAACAAATATTTAAACAACATATGTTCATCTGTACAAATCTATATCCGCGCACACTGAAAACAACGAACTTTCTGAGGCTCTCTCGCACATTAAAAAACTTGAAGAGTAATCAAGTCGCCGTCTCGCCCACCGCGGCTGCTATCGTGGAAGTTTGCACTCCAGACTTGGCGGATTAGGCGATCGAAAGAATTTCTAATTCTTCTTTTCGTGTGATTCGGTTCCGAAATGACAAAATGGACAGAATGGGATTTCTCTTACACTGTTGTGGGTGATTTGTAATTTCTAATAATATAGTGGAATAGGTTAGTTTTGAGCTAAGTTAAGCAATTACAGTATAATAATATAGATATGATTTCAGAGTTATTATTGGCCGTTTTCTAAGAATTTCACGTTTTCTTTTATTTTTTTCGAAAAATTGACACGAATAAAAGCTGTCTATTTTTTGATTTGACATATGTGTACCAAGTTTCAAAGTGATCCGTCTGTAAATAGCCGAGATAATTTTTGGGGTAGACGCTCCCCTTAATCTTAGTGGATTTATTCATTCTTAGCTAGAAAATTTGCAACCACGAGTGTAATGCTGGAATTTCAATTATTTTATTTATTCACTTATGAATTGGGATTATGTAATGATAACTTGAGATGCGCGTTTGTATTATGAAAAGAATCGCTTGAGGCCCAATTTTCCTTTGAAACTAGTAATATGAATGTATTCGAGCTCATACATTTTGTTTCGATGTGAACTTTAGATCTTTTGTTTTCGTTTTTCAAATACATTGTACATTTCTCATTTCAATTTTGACTTTTCACGATTTTGAAATCTCGGTAAAAAAATTTAAAATTTGTACATTAAAAAATTACTTTAAAATTGGGACAAATGTACTAGTTTCTATTCCGTCGAATCGTATGCAACGTATCCATAGCGCACAAAAATAGAATATTTTAGGTTTTTAATCCATAGCCTATTGCAATATGTTGCGTGTGTGAACATATAATTTGAGGACACCTTAATTTCGATCAAGTGATACGATAAACTACGGATAACCGATGCGGGGTACTAACACTTCTGAAGGAAGATATCTGAGAAAATAGAAGATATCTGAGCAAAAGTGGTACCACTTCGTTAATATGCCTTTATGGTCTTTTCTGAATATTATTTTTTTCTAATTTTTTCTCTCTTTCCCGTAAGTAGAACGAGGCTAGCAGTGGCAAAACAACACTAACTTGGAGAAGTCAACTCCCGTGCAGAGGCTTATAAAATGGTGCAACTTTCGTACAATTATTTACGATATCAATGAATTAATAATCTTCCAAATAATTATTTATTAGAAATAATGAATGCAAATGAAGATATAATTTCATTTGTTCATTTGCGCCACGTGCGAGTTGCTGTGGATTAGTCGAGTTGCACCATTTTACCTTTTAAAGGCTACATATAATCTGATCACTGAAGAACAAAATCCCAGTGGAAATTAACGATGCAACGCTGTGGTTTATTTGTCAACTGAATTGAATAAATATTCTAACGGAATTAGTAATCATTGACTAGTAGTAGCGCATCATTTATTTGAATCCTTTGTTACAAATATTTGTCCTCTTTGAAATGATGACGTGAAGGAAATCCCAATTAAAATATTAGGAAGTGAATGAAAAAGTATGCAATTTTGGGGCATAAGAAAATAAAAACTGTCAAGTTCGTATCATGTCG
>NW_025934662.1:0-739 GCF_000764305.2 Hyalella azteca | reverse complement strand
TTGTATGATATATTGTAGATTATAATTATATTTTTGCAGAGAGAGCATCAGGCAGCAATGAGGAGAAGGAGAGAAAGACGGCGAAAAAGATGCTGGGTCAGAGATTGGCTAGGCAGGAGACAAGACAATGGTATCTATCACAAACTCTTAAGTGAGCTGCAGCTTGAAGATGCAGCTGTTTTCAAGAACTTTATGAGGATGGAACCAGCGATGTTTCATGAATTGCTAGCCAGAGTTGCTCCACACTTAGAGAAGCAGGACACATTTCGGAGGAAGGCAACCAGGGCTCAAGTTCCGGCTTTTTTGGGTCGATTTCACCCCTCCCGGTACCCCAGGCTGGACCCCCGGCCGTGCCGGTTGAGTTCACACATAGCATCGGAAGAGCAGGTTGGGTCCCGGATTTTTATGGTTCCTGGCGTACCGGCAAAATTATTCAACATGTTGAATAATTTTTTAGACCAAGCCGGCTTATGGCCACACCCTCCAGGAACTCTAGGAACTCCCGGATCTCATTTCCCGGATCTCCAGTTTGATAACCGGTAACCTAGGAATCGATTCCGGGTGTGTTCCGGCCCTTCAACCGGCAGTGTGAGAACGAGGCATTTAGGGCATCAAATGGTTTCATTCAATTCCTGTCAATTCCAAAATATCTTTCGAGTGCATTTCCTTTTTTCTTGTTCGCAAAGATTATAAAAATAACGAGAGTTGACGCCTGATGTCCCTGGGATTAAATGAACAA